>NW_016107564.1:2153684-2156184 GCF_001604975.1 Cebus imitator | reverse complement strand
AAAATGTTTAAAAATAGCTAATAAATCAGATTATCTTGAGGTATTATTTCTTGCAAGTCAAAATGGAGAGCAAAAAAATCAACCCTAATTTTTAGTTTATGTATACACTGAAAATAGCAACAATAAAAATAAGCATTTGTAGCAGACATATTCCATCTTCACTATTATTTTTGCTACCTTTGGTAAATTACTGGGGCAGATCTTGAAGTTAAAAACCCATGTTTAGAAATAAGTGCACGCTTCCCCCACTATATAGCAGCAGACTGTGTTGCCCCTACGCAAAACATTCTCATATCTAATTTTAACTTTACATATAAAAATAACTTGGAGAAAATACAAAAAAACATTTTATTTTAACATGAAAATATCACAAAAATTAGTAAGCCTGAGATGTAGGGTTTTGGTGAAAAACAAGAGGCTTGTAGTGTTTTGGCTGCTGATAAAGATGCATGTATTGATAGCTGGGGTGAAAAGCAGAAGAATGCACTTATTTCTTCTGCATGTCAGTATCTTCAGACACAGTAAGCCACATGCACCCTTTCTTTTCTTGTTAAACAGAGGCCAGTTTGCTATTCTTAGTTCCAGCGGAAGTGGATCTGACGTGGGCGATCAGCACCTTCCTTTACCAATGGCTTATGGAACTCACGTCCAGCACGAGAGTGGATATTTGCCCAACAGAACTCACAGTAATACTGCAGGCAAGTGACATTGGCACAAAAAAAGGGAGCAAATTTTCCACCACAGCGTGCGCCCTGGCATTCATCACACATCTGGTCATCTAGCACATATGGCTTTACCTCCACCTTGAAAAAATAGAAAAGAAGTCTCGTTAGGGTCTGCTTCAGAAATCAAATTCTCTAATAACTTAAATTGTTTCTATAAAGGAAAAAAAGAACCAGCATTAAAAGGTGAGGAAATGGGCAGTTTCTCAAAGAAGGAGTAGGTTTGAGAAACTACTCCTTTACCATGTAGTAGGTTAAAATACTTTAAAAATCTACAAAAATCTGATATTTGCAGAACATTCCATGCTCACCTTTCTTGAATATTATCTTTGAAAAAACCTGTGTGCTGGTATTTTCAGAGTTGGAGGGGTTTGTGAGTGAAAAACAAAAGAGATATCAAGTAGTCATGGAAGAGTTTCCACACCCTTATTACCCTCACTCCAGTATCACCTGCGAGGTGGCAGAACCCAAACAGCCACAGATTAAGGCAGCGCTTCTCCACTGCAGGTGAAAGTCACACTCTGCTTGGAAATAACTGGCACAGACAAGCCAGACTGTGGAGAATCTTACAAAGAGCATGCCTAGACTTCTGTAAATTTGTAAGACATAAAGTACTAGTCCTGTTGTGAAGGTCTGATTTGGCAGAACACTTCAGACTGGAGTCAGCTCCGAATGATAAACTTTTCTACCTCAGTTTTCACATCTGCCAAGTGAGAATAACAGATTCTGTCTCAGAGTTGTGAAGCTTAAACTGTGAATGTAAAAGCATAAGACAGTGCTTAGCACATGGTAAAATAGTGTATAAATTAGTATTACCTACAATTAACTGCAACAGCCTTGCTTTCCTGCTTGCGATAACTTTATGAATGGAAGGTTTTTACCTTTGTTTGGCTGAAAAGTGTCAGATAGCCTAACAGCTCAGCTGTTCCTTACCAGGTAGTCTAACAGCTCAGCCATTCCTTAGGAGATGATAGAACACTGAGTGTTCTGAAGGACTGGATTGAGATAAAGTAAAGGTTGCCTGTAGTAAAAAATAATGACCCAACAATTTGTATTCTGAATGTATTCTATTGAAATACTTGCACGAGTGCAGAAAATGAATATAAAAGTATTTTCTGCAATGTTATTTGTAAAAACAACAACAAACTAGAAACAACCTAAAAGTTGACTAAAAGAACTGTAGCATGTTCATTTAATAGATAGATAATAGAATTACATTGTTGTTTATATTTCACTGATTATGATTAATATATTTTATGCATATTAGACACTTAGCTTTTCTGAATTGCTTGTTTGTATTTTTTGTATGTTTTGTTGTTGGAGTGTTTTTTGTTTTTTAAAATTAATTTATGAGTTCTCTTTGCCAGTTAAGAATTTTTAACCTTTTTTCCAGGGGTTTTACAATCTTTGACACAAACTTTTAAAATTTTTATGCTTGATCTTTATCTCTTAATTTTTTCCTTTATGGGTTCTATCTTTTATTTGCCAAGCTGCTATTTTTGATTTATTATCTTCATTACAATTATAGTTATAATTAAAAAATTATTATGACCCAAGAGTAAATCAATGTGGCATGAGAGTTAGTGGATTTCATCTCACTGAATTATAAACTCCATGAACACAGGGACAGCACCCATTTGCTAAATGTTCAGTTCCCAGTGCCTAGAAGAATATTTAACACGAAGTAGAAATGCTATAAATACACGAGTGAATGCAATACATTTACATATGTTTTCTGGGTTTCTTTCTCATGGTTATTTCTTGTTTTTTTTTTTTTT
>NW_016107564.1:2146536-2153600 GCF_001604975.1 Cebus imitator | reverse complement strand
AGTTAAGTGTTTTAATAAAAAACTGTTGAACAAAAATTTTACAAACGCAATGATTTCAATTATATGTATTTTTTAAATTCTAGGTATTAGTTTATGAAGCTAAGCTACTCAACTCAAAACCATACACTGTAAAGATGGAAAATTGAATTTCAAAACCTATTTTTGATTAATAATCTCTAATAATTAAACTCTTCTATACGTGAAAGGAGTTTCATGGACACTTCACCTAGTCTTGTATTTTAACTTTTACTAGAAGTCACAGTGAATTATACTACTCGTGAAATAACATACAAAAAATATAATGAATTACACATCTGTGTTGATTGTGCTTTCCAGCTATCAGATAGAACTAAACCACAGTATCCATCGGTGTAAACAGTAAGTGGAATAAACAATTTTGATTTCCTCCAAATAAGTATCTTATATATCTTTGAGTTGGTACTTACACACTTAAATTTATTCAATTTTTATGGCTTAATAGCCATATTCATATTAGAGAGATGAAAGGTATAAAGGTTAATGGTTTAATATTTTTTTGTGTAAGCAATATTAGTGACTTGTAAAATACTTAAGGCTCAAATTCTTTCAAATACAGTTCAAAATTACCTTTGTAGTACGTATCTTAGAAAATAAGCTTTTCCCTAAGGTATTTCAATGCCTTTTCAAGAAGGCACGTGTATCTTAATTCATCTGCCCTGCAACTTAGTTGCTCTTGAAGAGTCAATACTCTGCTCCAAGTAACTGGTCCTTCACTATCATTTTGGAAACAAAGAGGTATGAGGTATGACACTGCAACAGCCTTTTTCTTCTGCTAGTGCACTAAACACCCTGATTATATGCTATGTAAATAACATCCTCTGTGACCTTACCTCTCTGTAAAAGTAGGGGATTAAGCTAGATCAGCAGTCTAAAGCACTGCTGTACATTTGTGTCACTTTCAGAGCTTTATAAATTCCTGTTGTTCAGGCTGCCTCTCAGACCAATTCGGCAGAACCTCATGGGGTAGGACCCAAATATCAAGATTTTTCTACGTTTCCAGATTAATAATGTACAGCACAGGCTGAGAACACAAGACTAGAGGAACTCTTAACATTTAGACAAGTTCAGAAAGGTTATCTATGCATGTCTTATCAAAAGCAGAGAACCTCATCTTAAGTTTATTTGGCAACCAGAATTTTAAGTAGCAATGCAAACAAAAAAAAGCCACTCTGTATTTGTGAACTGAACCTATGCTGCATTTCTTTTCTAATGGGATGGCTGGGTAACTATATTGAGGACTACTTCTAGCATGCATGGTCTAGTCAACTGGTATTGGTTAACCAGCTTCCCTGTCCCCAAAATAGTCTTTTAATGTGCCAAACAGCCCCAGAAGAGGATTCAAGCAACTGTTACATTGGGAAAAGGGGTACTCACTCAAATTATATCTTCTATCTACTAATTTGGATATAAAAAATTCATTTACCCCATATTCTTAGTGTATTTCTGCTGAACTATAAATATAATTATTTTAGAATATGCTTAGGTATGTATAGGAATTGTTCACAGATTTTGGCATAAAACAGATTTGTAAATAAATTCTAGAGTCTTTCCCTACTCTAGAAGGTAGTCACTACTTGGAATTATTCAATAGGGTTTCAGTTATCATTCCTAGTACTTAAAAGTTCTTGCTGTGATGATTCAGGCAATGCTACTCAAAAAAAATATTTAAGTGTAGGTCAATTATTTTAGAGAAATATACGTGATGCATTTTTATTTTAGACTTTGTGACAAATGAAAACAAACATTTAAATAACATTCTGTGTCAAGTTTTATTCTAAATGTTTGTTTACATGTGAATTCATTTAGTCCTCAAAACTGAGAAAGACATATATTACCATTGTTTTCCATTTTACAAGTGAGGAAAAAGGCACAGAGAAGGTAAATTTGTAGAAATGGGATTCAATCCTAGGCAGTCTGACTCCAAAGTACAGGCTCTGAAAACAACCTCTGCCTCCATGGTTAGAATATTTGACCTTACTGGCTGATAAAAATTTTTTGACATGGCTGTACAATGACATTAATATTTTTTATATTATACCTAAATTTTAAAGTGTGTTCAGGAATTTTACATTTCAAGGATATTTTTATATAATATCCTTTAAGGCTTAAAGAAGTTAAAAACTAAACAGTATTTGAATTATATTACTAACTCTTTAGTGTATGACACTTTGGATCAGCACGTTATTATAGGACATAAGTGATTTCCCAACATGCAACTTACACGTTTATCAATATCACCGTGCTGAAGCTGAACAAACCGAGCACTAATGGCAGCAATATAGCTCTGCTGATTGGAGAAAGCAACTCGCCCAGCACCTTTTGGGTATTTTAGCTCAGGATCTGTATCAATTCCTGCATAACAAACTCCACCATATAGCCGGTCCATGATCATAGCAAGTTCCACTTCAAGAGGAAAAGAAGTTTATGTCAAATGTGAGAAAACACAGTAATCAACAATTTTTAAGTACTTTTTGGAAAACACAGAAGTCAATTGTATATTATCATTTGACCAGGAGTAGAATGGCAGATTAAGAGGCTGTTGTTAAGGGAGGACTGGGATCAAGGATGCTATAAAGTGACTCACTGCCATCACATCTTCCTACTTACTAGCACTAAACCCACTAAATACCCTATCTTGTCCTATAGAGAAATAGTTCCACACTCTTTCCTAAATCCAATGCTTTTACTTGCATGCTAGATCCCATCCACTCTCAACTAAGAAGAGCTACTGCTTCAGCAATTCTCCCCTTTCCCTTATGTACCACCAGTTTTCCCCTTATACAAGATCATTCCCAAGTACACTGTAATTTTCCTATCTTAAAAAAAATTCTCATAACATTTTTTTCCCCTCTCAGTTACTACTCCATTTCTCTGTTCCCCTTTACAACCAAAATTTTCAAAATCTGTTCCAGTATTCCCCAATTCCTCTCCTCCCATTCTCTATTCAACTCTTTCTAATCAGACTATCACACCATGACTCCACTGTAATTGTTCATGCCAAGTCCAATGGTCAGTCTATCTGTAAGTAGCATTGAATACAGTTAATCCCTTCCTTCTCATTCAAATATTTTCTCCATCTGGACTCTGGAATATATTAGCCCACCAATTCTGCTCCTACCTCACTGATAAATTTCTTCTGAGTTTTCCTTGATAGTTCATCCTAAATTCCTTAACTTTTTGATGTCAGAGTACCCTAAGTTTCAATCCTTGCAACACTGTCTACACTCCCGGCTTTGGTAACTTCATCCTGTATCATAGCTTTAAACACCATCTATATGTTTTTAAGCTCCTACATTTGTATCTAGTGTGGACATCTCCCCTGGACTCCAGACTCATATATGCAACTGTCTACTGGACAACTCGATATTTAACAGGCACTGGCCATGCTCAGTATGTTAAAAATGGAACTCATAATCTTCCTCTATCCCATTAAACTTGCTCCAATGAGTTTTTGCTGACCCAGTTAGAAAGGAACAGAAAAGATGAAGTTGTCAAGTCAAGATCTTTGGCTTCATCTTTTCTGTATTCTTCTCTTGCTCCCTCCCACACATACAATCATGTGAACTTGATTTTCAAGACCTATCTAGAGTCCAATCTGCTCACCTCCATCACTAACATCCTGATTCAAGCTAACATCATTTTTCATCTTGTTCATGGCAATAACCTTATCTTTTTGCTTTTGACCCTTGCCTTCTCAGCTTGTTTTTAAAACAGTATGATTCTCTTAAAAAATATATCAGATACCACCATAAAAAATGTAACAAAAATATATCATATATCATGGTTTAATTGAAATTTCTATTTGAGAGCTCTGAATGGTGCCATAAACTTAAGTTCAAAATCAAGACCACAATCTTCCCTCCCAATCTAATCTGTTTCTCCTCCAGTATTCCTTCCCTCTCAGTAAAAGGTATCGCTATCCACCCAGTGGCTTATGACTGAAAGATGAGATTCAGTCTTTGTGTTTACCTAATACCTGTTACCTCTGTTCACCTGGCTTTCTCCATTGCTACCAGTAATCCAAGCCACCACTATCTAATTTCCTGGACTGTAATAATAGAATCCTAAACTGGTCTGCCCGAATTTACTCTCACCCTGCACCCACCTCTGTAAGTCATTAGCTAAAGTGAACTTTGAAAATTGAAAATATGATCATGTCTCTCTTTTGCTTAAAAACTCGTCAATGGTTTACCCATGCTCTAAGGATAAATACCATGTTAGCCTATTAAGACTTGTATGATCTGACTCCTGTCTACTTTTGCAATGTCTCCTTGTGTCCCTTCCGTCACTCCTTGTATCCCAAGTTAGCCACTTTGGGCTTCTTTCAGTCCCTCCAAAGCACACTGTTTCCCTCCACTCAAGACCTCTAAATAAGTTGTTCCCTTTCTGTGAAACACACTCCTCAGAACCCTACTACCACCCTGATCCTCCCCCTTTTGCTCAATCCTTTACATGTCAGTTCAACTACAAATATCTTTAAGATATCAGACTATATAATATTTCCTTGCTACACGCTCTTCCATTCCCTACAGTACTTCTCTGTAAAAGTCATCATGTTCTTTAAGTATTTACATGTATTAATAGTTCTTTAACATATCTCTAAGACTGGGGAGAAGATGTTCTCAGTGATGGAAATCACTAACACTCTACACATGGTGTACAGTATCGTATAACATGTGCAAAGTGGGCATATACATCTACAATTATATTCCTATGTGACATATTTTGGTTGGTTTCTAGTTCCCAGTTGTTGATAAACAGAAGTTTATCATCATTCACTTATCTAAAGTGCTATTTCAGTTAATGATTAAAATACTGATAAAGAGAAAATAATCCCATATTTCTTCTTCAGATATCAGAATCAATCAAATAAACAGACTCCAAATTTTCATATCGTAAGAGAGGTTCACTTAGGAAATCAGAAGTATTTAGGTGAATTATTATAGTTTGCTTGGAGTTAGCAACTACACTAATATTGATAGATAAGTATCCAATTCTGCAGTTGGAGAGTTTCAAGAAAGGGGTCTCAGAATATGTTTCAAAATTCTGTAGTTAGCAACTATTGGAGCATGAAGAATCTGCTCCTGTTCTGTCCAATAGTGTCACGTACACAATGGCTTCCAAATGTTTATTGACTAGGACATATTTAAATTATTTTTTGAACAAAATTATTAACATTCCACTTACCAGCCCTTAATGGCCGAGGAACACCTCCAACAAAAATTGTTTTTCGGGGATCCAAAGGCTGAGAACCATCCATTACAAAATCACTATCACTTAAATTCCAAGGACGTATTTGAACCTATGAAGAAAATTACATTGGGTCTTATTCCCTTGATGGCTTATGAGGGTTGTTTGTTTTTGCCAGTTAATAGTTATTCTTTTATTGTTTAAAAATTTGTATAGTAGAATTTGGAAACAAATTATTTTCATAACTTTTGATATGGATACTTTAAGTTAGCAGTCCCCAACCTTTATGGCACCAGGGACCAATTCTGAGGAAGGCAATTTTTCCAAAGATTGAGGGGGTGGGGGATGGTTTTGAGATGAAAGTGTTCCACCTCGGATCATCAGGCATTAGATTTTCATAAAGAACATGTAACCTAGATCACTTGTATGTGCAGTTGACAACAGGGTTCACATTCCTATTACAATCTAATGTCACCTCTGATCTGACAGGAGGTGGAGCTCAGACAGTACCGCTGGCTTGCCTGCCACTCATCTCCTGCTGTGCAGCCTGGTTCCCAATAGGTCATGGACCAATACTGGTCTACCACCCAGGGTTGGGGACTCCTGCTATAAATTATCTGGATGTTTCAAAAACTAAAACTCGGCATGGTAGTTTACTTGTTATTTTATTCATTAACAATCATTTCAAAATAATTTTGAAAAATTAGCATTTGTAGCCTGAAGTTCATGTGGTATTTACTTACTGGTTTGTCCTTGATGGTAGGGCTAGAAACACACAGATAGAGCTTTCCATCTTCTTCAATACAAGCATCAATTAGTGCTTGAACTGAGCTCTCTTCTTGAAAGAGAAGAAATGCATAGCCTGGAATAACCAATAAAGATAAGGCAATATGTCAACCTAAGTGGTTTTACTCCAAATTACAGTGCTATTTAGAAAATACATGCTTTTTAAAAAATATATATATTTTATTTCATTTTAGGTCCTGGGGTACATGTGCAGAACATGCAGGATTGTTAGATAGGTACATACATGGCAATGTGGTTTGCTGCCTTCATCCCCCTTCACCTATATCTGGCATTTCTCTCCATGTTATCCTTCCCCAACCTCCCTACCTCCTGCTGTCCCTTCTCTACTCCCCCGCAACAGACCCCAGTATGTGATGCTCTCCTCCCTGTGTCCCTGTGTTCTCATTGTTCAACACCTGCCTATGAGTAAGAATATGCAGTGTTTGATTTTCTGTTCTTGTGTTAGTTTGCTGAGAATGATGGTTTCCAGATTCATCCATGTCCCTACAAAGAACACAAACTCATCATTTGTTATGGCTGCATAGTATTTCATGGTCTATATGTGCCACATTTTCGTTGTCCAGTCTAACATTGATGGGCATTTGAGTTGGTTCCAGTTCTTTGCTATTGCAAACAGTGCTGCAATGAACATATGTGTGCATGTGTCTTTATAATAGAACAATTTGTAGCCCTTTGGATACATATCCAGTAATGGGATTGCTGGGTCAAATGGAATTTCTATTTCTAGGTCCTTGAGGAATTGCCACACTTTGTCTTCCACAATGGCTGAACTAATTTATACTCCCACCAATAGTGTAAAAGTGTTCCTATTACTCCACATCCTCTCCATCATCTGTTGTCTCCAGATTTTTTAATGTCGCCATTCTAACTGGCATGAGATGGTATCTCAATGTGGTTTTGGTTTGCATTTCTCCAATGACCAGTTATGATGAGTATTTTTTCATGTTTGTTGGCCTCATATATGTCTTCTGAAAAGTGTCTGTTCATGTCCTTTGCCCACTTTCGAATGTTTTGTTTTTTTTTTTTTT
>NW_016107564.1:2136854-2146526 GCF_001604975.1 Cebus imitator | reverse complement strand
AGTTCTTTGTAGAGTTCTGGATATTAGCCCTTTGTCAGATGGGTAGATTCCCAGATGGATTAAAGACTTAAACATAAGACCTAACACCATAAAAACCCTAGAAGAAAGCCTAGGCAAAACCATTCAGGACATAGGCATAGGCAAGGACTTCATCACTGAAACACCAAAAGCACTGGCAACAAAAGCCAAAATAGACAAGTGGGATCTAATTAAACTCCAGAGATTATGTACAGCAAAAGAAACAATCATTAGAGTGAACTGACAACCAACAGAATGGGAAAAAACATTTTTTTTTTAATGGTACAATGACATCCTTTATTCTCACTCACAGACTCAACTTTTTTTTTCTATGTGTTCCTGTGGGAACTGTGCTTGAATATGTGCTGTTTTCAACATTTTGGCACAAGAAAGCCTGACAAGTTTTTAAAAGTCAGATGCTGTATCTTTTGAAGAGGAAAATCTGTTTTTTTTTTTTAAATATATATACATATTTTATTGCACTTTAGGTTCTGGGGTACATGTGCAGGTCATGCAGGATTGTTGCACAGGTGCATACATGGCAATGTGGTTTGCTGCCTCCATCCCCCCTTCACCTATATCTGGCATTCTTCCCATGTTATCCCTCCCCAACCTCCCTACACCCTGCTATCTCACCCCTATTACTACCCAACAGACCCCAGTGTGTGATGCTCCCCTCCCTGTGTCCCTGTGTTCTCATTGTTCAATACCTGCCCATGAGTGAGAACATGCAGTGTTTGATTTTCTGTTCTTGTGTCAGTTTGCTAAGAATGATGGTTTCCAGATTCATCTGTGTCCCTACAAAGGACACGAACTCATCGTTTTTTATGGCTGCATGGTATTACATGGTGTATATGTGCCACAGCCCCTTCCTGACACCTTACACAAAATTAACTCCAGATGGATTAAATACATGCTTTTGAAAAAAACAACTATCAAATAGGACTAAAAACCATTTACCTTTTATAAGAGAATACAATACCCTATGTAATACACAACAAAACACTTATTAAGTAAAGCAATTG
Source organism: Cebus imitator (assembly GCF_001604975.1). Lineage (NCBI taxonomy): Eukaryota > Metazoa > Chordata > Mammalia > Primates > Cebidae > Cebus > Cebus imitator. The sequence goes on along the minus strand of NW_016107564.1, from coordinate 2,145,483 downwards.
GCTACTTTATATACAGCACTTGCTATAAGGTACTGTAGTAACAACTTTACATGCATTATTTCATTTCATTCTCAAAAGTCTATGAAATATTATTCCCATTTTATAGAAGAAAAAATCAAGGTACAAAAGTCAGTCTCATAGTAAGTAGGTGGTTGAAAAATTTCAGACCCAGGTCAGTCCCAAGGTCTCTCACACTTTCTCTAGTAGTGATACTACCTTCTTAAAGAACTTGGCAGAATTAACCAGGTGAGTGTATCTGTAACTAAAGTTTCCAATAAATGCCTGCAGGGTAATCCAAGTTCTAGGGCAACCTTTTAGACTGGAACACACTTGGAAAGGTTCAGGAAATCCCCTAAGCAGAGGAAATATTCCACAGTCTCATTACAACTTCTCAATGATACTAAGAAAGCTACAATAGGAAGGCTGGAATGAAACACAGGACAGATGGATTAAAACTTTTAAATCAAGCCTCAACTTGGAAAACAGTGGAATATCTTTTTTAAGCTGTTTGAAGACTATCCAGACTTGTAAACAACCAATTGTCAATCTTCAATAAAAAATCATGTATTCAGCAGACAGAATAGACTACATTATAAAAAGAAGGCATCAAAATTTACACTGCAAGTTTACTATCATGTGATTATTCCCAGCAGGTGATAGCTATGAATGATCTATCCCTTACCTTGGCAAGATTTCTATGCGAACAAATGTACCGCATTTTAATCTAGTCCCAATATGTGGCAGACATCAAGCAGGCCATGTATGTCTGTTCCACCATACAATGGGAAGTGTAAGGTCATGTTTTATTCAGATAAAAAAACTGAGCTTATTGTCAATAATGGTTTTATGCCACAAAGGCCGGATAGAACACTAAAGTACTTCATTTTAATAAAATTAAAATACTTGATTGCATAAAATGTATCTGAAGCCATTTCACCCTATATAAATGATTTTACCCTATCCAAACACAGACTTCCAAAGGTAGTCTGTATTAAAAAACATGTCTTAGACAACTTTTTACATTGCTGGAAACAATTTAAATATTCCTGAAAATAATAAAGATTTTTTTAAGGCTTTAATTTTGATACAAAATAAGGATCTGGGAACTATAACCATTTCGTAATAATTAAGAGGATATAAGACCAATTTACTAAAATAGTATATTAAGTTAAATATTTTAATGTTGCCTGATTTTTAAAATTTGTGATGTTAATATTTTAATATTGCTTAATTTTAAAATAATACTTTAAATTCAATATTTTCAATACTGCTTAATTTTTGTTATTAGGAAATAAATGTTTATATTATAAAAATTAATTAGGCCCTATCGGGTAAATTATGACTTAGCTAATGCAAGTCATTAGGTATAATACTCTTAACAAAAACATACTATATAGAAGCTTCTTTAGAATTTGTTAAAACAAGCTAATCATTATATAAGGTGAAGATTATTCACTGCAAAGGAAACATGTAGTACATGTGTGGTTCAGCATCTAAAGGTTCTAGTCACTGCTGTAATTTTACGGGAGCTTCCCCCACTGGATGCTTCTCTATCAGTGTTTTCCAAACCACGGAAAATGCTGAATTATAGAAATAACAAAATTGCTTGTAAGAACAAGGTTTGGGAATACTGGTCTTTAGAAATGGCTACAATTAACTGTAACTGTACCAAAACAAAGTATGATTAGCCAGTGCCAATTTTTTTTTTCAATTAGAGAAACTACTGCAAAACCATAATAACAATGATGACAACAATAGCCATAAACACTATAACTCTTCTGTTTCATTAACTTTGTTCCATCCCATCTTTCTAGGCTTAGAGCACACCATCCCTGTAAGTGAACAAGTAGCTCACGCAAAAATGTGCATCTCTCCATTCAAACAATTTCTAATTCCTTTTAAAAATTCTATTTCCTTTTCTGCCTGGGACTCTGTTCAAGTACTTTTTTATCTATCTATATACAGTACCTTAGATTAATTCCAAACCTCTCAGTGAAGCCTTCCCCCATCTACTTGAAGCAATTTCTCCATTCCATAGTATTTTTTGTTGTTTATCTAATTTATCATGCAATAATTTTACAATCCGTAAATTATTGAGAATACAAATATTCACAATGGTATATAAAGACACTATTTTATAGACCATTGGAAGAATCTGACATTAATAACCATAAATTTTTAAAGTTGTAAAAATGCAATACTTCAACTGTGATGAGTGCTAGGAGTGAAAGACATAGACAGCACTAGAGTTGGGCAGGAGGAGCTAACCTCATTTCGTAGAGCCTCAAAGTTTTCTTTGATCAACTTACACTTAAGCTTGAGATACAAAAGATAAGCAGGGAATACAGAGATAAATAGACATAAGGAAGAGACACCTTCAGCTCAGAGATTATCATACATAAAAGCCCTGTGGCTGGAGAGAACAAGGTCAGTTTGTGGGACTGGAAAGAAGCAGTAATAGGAAAAGAAGCTAGAAAGAAGGTGAGGCCAGCCAAAGTGAATGCATTTTTGCTTTTATTCTAAAAATAAGAGAAATCACCACAGGGTTTACACAGAGGAGTAAGGAATAGCACCATCCAATGAGTTTTCAGACTGCTTTGGCTGGAATATAGGAGAAAACTGGAGAGGGCTAGATACATAGATAGATTAGAAAGACAGCTGAAGTAGTCCAGGCTAGTGATGATGGTAGTTAGTCAGGCACATTACAAAATAACTCAATATTCAATAAAAATGGCGTTTCTAAAGTAAACTTTATAAATTTTATAAAATGGCAAGATAGTAAAACTATGGACAATGACACTAAAACCAAGCTAATAAATAAACAGCTCTATCTATGTGGAGCTAATTTTCTCTCTAAACTAAGGATTTGTGACCTCCAATAAACTCCAGGCTACATGGAGAGAGGTACATAGCTTAAACAGATTCTCACAGAGGCCTGGAATCCAGAATCCTCACTCAAAAGATGCTCTTGATTCTATACATACATATAAATCTACAAGTATTAAAAAAACCATTGCATTATTCCATTTATTTTAAAAACTATGTGAACTATTAGTGGAGGTTCTATAATTCTCAATGGCAGAAAGTAGAGATGACTCATATAATTCATCACCAGAAAACTGTACCTAGTTTTTCTGTGCCAATAACTTCTTCATCATGCTTCTTTTCCCAGAGTAAAAATCAAACCATTTAACAGTTCTGTTGGAGCCTTTTCTACAGGCTTGACAATTCACTAAATCATGAGACTAAACAGTATGTGTTGTGCTTTTTCTAAAATTATATTTCAGCAATGTTCAAAGCAAAGTTTTAATCTTTGAGCCTCCCCCTTTCTTTTACTCGCTCCAGAACCTTCCATTAGCAATTCTGACTAATTGAATTCATGTTCAACTCTCTTTTCTCCTCTCTTCCTCTTGTTATTGTGGGCAGGATACACTTCCTCTCCCCACAGATGGTGACTTGATCATGTGACTTGCATGTGAAGATTAGCACAATTTGTGATTCTTGTCCTGTGGTTATCAGCCACACTTTCTTCCTAGCAACAGCTAACACAACTAAGCATCTTCCTCAAGTTCTACATCTTTATAGAACTGAAAAAAAAAAAAAAAAAAAAAAAAAGAAAAAAAGACCTAACTAGCTACTTTGTCTTGTATCTAAATTATTCATCAACAGAGTTGGTAATAATTTATATTGCTCTGCTATTATCTAGAGCACTTAATGTAAACCTCATATTTCAACTGTTCATAAATTTATATTTAGTAAAAGATAAATCACATCACATAGATCTTAATTTCATAATGCAGAGAAGTACTGTTTCCTATGTCTATACCAAAGTTACTTAGAATGATGCTTTAGACAGAGAAAATACTCAAATATATGTTGATCAGAGTCTATGAAATCATTATCAAATCACAGAAAGTCTCTTATGATTCTTAACTGGAGAAGTAATTGATACTGTTTTTTTTGCTCTCATACAACCAATTTCCTAGCAAATATTAACAATAACAACCCTTACCTTTTGGTGGAAAATAGGACTTGCTTTCTGCTTTATGAGGCCAATCTACTACCAAAGGCCCAAATCTTCTGAAGCTAGCAGTTATTTCATCTTAAGAAAGTACAATAATAATTAGTTTCAGTGATTCGTTCTAAGAAATTCTGTACTTTTACTATGAAGATCAACATTTAAAAGTGCCAAATACCTTAGGATAAATTAGAATATAAACACTGGGAATATGTCTAATATAATTCAAACTAAATTCATTTTTAAGCAGTGCACTGGCTAGAATAATCAATGCCATGTGAATTTTAAAATTTTATATAACATTGATGGATACTAATGACTTTATAGTACACCAAACCAGAAACAGCACTGGCTTGAAAAAAAGTCAACATTATATAAGTTAAATAAAATCTATTACTGTTTCACAAATAAAATCATTTTATTATAGGAAAAAAGGTCTGCTGCAAGACTTGAATAACTATAATGCCGAAAAATTATACTAGGGTTTGATACATGCAGGGTAGTTTCACTGAAGTCCATATAGGTTAAATCCAATGATATGTTTTATGTTACTTCATTACATGGAAATCTTATGAAGATCAATACTTAGAATAAGTTTGTAGATATTTGAATCATAACTAAATTTCCTAAAATGTAAGAGTGACACATGTCCCATAACCGCATAAACACAGCTTAATATTTTAAATCTTCAATTAATTTTCTTTTGTTATAATTACACATGATCATTTTCACATACAATTATTAGTGTCCGTGGAACTCTAATTTCCTATTCATGTTCTGTTTCCATTTCCCTTTTGGGTTTAATAGCCTCTTTCTTCCCTGTTTCTAAGAGCACATTTATCCTTAAAGAAATTAAACTTTTGATTATCAAGCATTGCAGATATAATCTTCTGGTTGGATCCACTGATTTCAGTGTGTTGTGCATACACACATTATGGTGGTATAAAAAGTTTTAAGTTTTATATACCTAAATAAGTTCTTATTTTAAAAACAAATAGAATATTACCTAGGTCATGAAAATCTTATTTAAAAAAAATGCCTGCAGTTACAAATATTATAAGATCTAAAGAAAAAATCATAAGTTATTTGTTCAACTACTTTCATATTTCAACAGGTGATAAAATATTTTAAAAGATGAAAATGCATTCTAATTCTGAAAATCTCTAGGTGGTAAAAATCTTCCATAGCCCATTCACATTAAATTTTATATTTCTTTGTTTTTTTTTTAAAGCCCAAATCACCATTTTAATATCTTAAAAAATACCTTCATCGATATCTGGAGGAAGACCACCAACAAAAACTTTTCTAGAGAAGCGTTCTATTCGCTCCCCATTTTGATGAGCTGAATAACATGTGGGCGAATTTAAAACTCCAACTTGATCGCTGTGACCATCATCCAGCAAGCCATCATCTATTGGAAAGAGGGAAGAACGACCTAGAATATAAGAACAATTATAACTTGAATCTCAGATCTGAGAAAATGATAAATTAAATTTAAGCATAAAAATACCAATGACAAGCTGAAAGGCTTAAAAATGAAGGTGATGCAGGTGAAAATAAAAATTAAGGAAAATTTAAATAGTATGTGGTTTTAATTACCTGGATTCAAGAAAAAGCAATCTAAAGAGTGATTTAGAAATAAACATATATCAACAATTAAACTGCAAAAGAAATACTAGATCACTTCAACTTGTTATGAACAGCCGCAAGAACCTAATGTATGAGGACAGTTAGACTGGATGTGAAACAGGAGAAACTTTTCAGAAACTGGTGGCAGAAAGGAAATGACACAAACTAAATAGATAAGGGGGTATAATTTATAAAAAAAAAACTTGTAGACTACAGTAAGTAAGGATAAAGAAAAAAAGTAATACTTGTATACAAGGTCTGGATCTAATTTATTACACATGTACTAATTATATGAAAGAGTAGACAGGGCTTCTGCATATCTGAAAAACAGAAAAGGGATCCCATAGAAAAGGGATCTCCTTTAGCACTTTAGTGACATTTGAGCCCACATTTCAGGAGGTAATCCTTGTATAGGACAAATACTGTACAATCTTCTGAAGTAATCCCCACTCTGTGGGGAATCCCCCCACAAAACTTAAATGACCTAATAGTCTCCTGCTGTCAAGGAATGTACATTTAGAAAGGTAAGATTTATATGTGTAACCATGGTACACATCCAGAAGAAAGCTGCTAAATGCTCAGAGGATGTATTCTGGAGGAAAGGAGTAGTGAGTCTAATAAAAGAGTAATTTTCTAAATCTCTAAGTGAAATTAATACTATTTGTGAGAAAAAGGGAAAAATGGAAGCACATAGTGAGGCATTAGAGAGGGTAAAATATCTATAGATGGAAATATGGGAACATGGTTTTGAGGGAATTTTCCTTTTTTCCAAGCGAAAGAAGAAATATAAGAAAAAGTAGAAAAAATTGAATTTATTTAAGAAATAAGGAATAGTCAAGGTTGGCTGAAACATGTTGGAAAGAAGAGTAAAATCTAGAAAAGTCCTTCAAGGCTAGCTAGAGTATTTAGTGTTGAATGCCAGGCTAAAGAGACATTTAGTAGGTGGTGAAGATAATAAATTGGATACAGGGGTTCAATCAAGATTATAGTTTTGTCTGTATATTAGGGAGACTTAGAAAATATGGATAAGGTAGCTGGAAATGAGCAGGTCAGAAGCTGTGCAAAAATCCATAAAGGATGGATGGTATCACAAGCAGGCAGGAAAAAAAAATAAGGAAAAAGAATGAAAAAGGAGAGGTCTAAGGAAGACTTGAGAAAATGATAAGAATTGTTAACCAATATAAGAACAGTAGAGACCAGAAACTTGTACAAGAAAGGAAAATTATTTAAGCTTTAAATAGGTATAGTTTTATATGCTATTAGGATATTCAGAAGCAAATATATACTAGGAGGCTGAAAATGAAGTGGAGAAATGAATTGTCATATTTCTAAGAAAATAATTTGAAGTCAACTACACATAGGTGATAGTTTAAGGTTCTTTGCAACATCAATGATAAACACTCCAACGAGAAATGATGAAGACAGCTTCCCTGTAAGAAACTTACAAGGAAGAAGCAGAATATTCAAGGAGCTAGACAAAGGAGTGGTAAGAAAAGTGAGAGAGTAGCCAAAATATTACTGTGATTGAAGCACCAAAAAAGTAATAAAGAAAGAGCAATTAAGTAACAATGTGAAATATTAACATAATTACTTTGAATAATGATCATTGTTTTTAAGGACATACATGATTTTGAAGGTAGCTGTCTCAGGAAAGTTGGGTAGGAGTCATGTTGCATGTATTTAGGTTTTATTAAGCATCGAGAGCAAATTAAGATTAGTTCTTGGAAGTATAATAGAGAAGGAAAAACGCGGTAAGAATATGGACAAATTGTTTTGCTTTCAATATTAAGTGACGGATGTTTTTGGATAAGAGACAATGCATATAATCTATAGCAGCGGTCACCAACCTTTTTGGTACCAGGAACCAGTTTTGTAGATGACAATTTTTCCTCAGCATGGGGATGGTTTTGGGATGAAAATGTTCCACTTCAGATCATCAGGCATTAGATTCTCATAAGGAGCACACAACCTAGATCCTTTACATGTGCAGTTCACAACAGGGTTCATGCTCCTGTGAGAATCTAATGCCACTGCTGATCTGACAGGAGGCGGAGGTCAGGCAGTAATGCTCACTTGCCTTCCACTCACCTCCTGCTCTGTGGCCTGGTTCCTAAAACAGGCCAGTTATGTTGGGTATCTGTTTATATATTAAACAAACTGGCCAGAGACCAGACCATTTTATGTTGGGTCTTTGTTTATGCATTTAATCACATGCCATAGTTTGGGGCATGTGATTTAATACATAAAGACCCAACATAAAACATCATTAATATGTTATCATCTTGAAAAATATTGACACATGATGCAAGCCATACAAACAAAGACAATGAGAAATGCGACAGTCTGAACAGAATGGGTTGGGGACAAGAAGGAAGGGACCACATGCCTGTGAGAGTCAGGTAGCTAGCTACCTAGATGTTTGACATGAAATTTTAGTTTAGAAGATGTAACAGGAAGAAAGATGTTATTTAATATAGGAAATGAATTATTCTAAAGATTAAAATGTTGTTTAAATATAATATTCCGAAAAATACCCATGTTCACTGAGTAACTTTGTGAATATTGCTTAACTTTTTAAATACCTCTGTTATTAGAAATAGGAATCTAGGGAAAACAAATGTCAGTATTTTTTGTGATCAACAGAAATGAAATTCTTCAACATTTAGCTCTTTTTACTTAATAAAATGAATATCAAGATCCACTAAAAATAATATTAATTGTGAATAACTGGTCAAACTTTTAAAGCTTAGACTTTAATTGAATTATTCTCTATTTTAAAAGGAGTAAGATAAACAGCATGCATACAAATTTGATTTTAAGGAATAAAATCATGAATCCAAATTCTGTATTTATTTCAGATGTACCAATACTTTGGAAAGTTTTTTTTTTTTTTTTTTTTTGAGACCGAGTTTCGCTCTTGTTACCCAGGCTGGAGTGCAATGGCGCGATCTCGGCTCTCCGCTACCTCCGCCTCCTGGGTTC
>NW_016107564.1:2125507-2136798 GCF_001604975.1 Cebus imitator | reverse complement strand
ACCATGTTGACCAGGATGGTCTCGATCTCTTGACCTCGTGATCCACCCGCCTAGGCCTCCCAAAGTGCTGGGATTACAGGCGTGAGCCACCGCGCCCGGCCTGGAAAGTTTTAAACTTTAGAGTGCCCTAACACAAGTAAAAACTTAGCAGTGTCATAACTACAGTAAGTATTTAAATGGCTTTCTAACAGACATTTATGTTGAGAAAAAATGTGGATCACAAATACTTAGGGTCTACATAAAAAAATAAATGCAGTGACAAAAGAAATCACACTATAAGCAATGCCAAAGAGAAAAGTGACCCCAAAATGACCCAAACTTTTTGTTTACTATAATATTACACTTACTATTCATATAACTAAAAATATCTATAATCTATGTGTCTATCATCTATTAACAAAGTTCAGCTAAACAAGGATGTAATGAAAAGGTTAAGAACATTTCACATACTAGCCATACTAACAGGAATCTTCACTGTTGGACAATAATGACTGCTTTCTTTCAAAAAGCCATAAAAGCTACAGATTTAAATACTCATTTAAAAGAAGAGTTAACTGAGTATTTATCATCAACAAAGTAAGACTTTTTACCTTACCAATTATTCTATATTTTAAATTAATATGAGAATAAAAGGAGAACCATTAAATAAGTTATGTCTACCACTGTAGTGTACTTTTAACAGGCTTTCTAAGAATGATACCACACATACATTTTTAGGTTCTTAACACCTCAAAGGAATAAAACTGAATGGTAATGAAATACGTTCTGTGGAATGCAGCAAAACCTATGTTTAAAGGAAAATTCATAGTTTTGAAAGCATGTTAAAAAACAAGACATGCTTAAATCATCTTGTTTCTACCACAAAAAGCTAGAAAAATAGCAAATAAAATACAAAGAAAATAGAGTGAAGGAAATAAATTAATAAAAAGGACACGTCAATCAACACAGAACTTACAAACATCAAATGAGCTAGACTTTTTAAGAAGAAAAAAATGCTAATTTTATACAAACTCTTTCAGAGAATAAAGAAAGAGGAAGTACTTCTCAACTTTTTTTTTCACAACTCCAATACTAAAATCTGACAAAAACATTATAAGGAAACGAGACCCCAATATCCCTCATGAACACATACGTAAAAATCCTAAAAACTATATTGGCAGAATGAATACAGAAGTAGATAAAAATGAAAAACAGATCATGAGTAAGTGGGGTTCACCCTAGGAATATTAAGATTAATTTGTCATTTTAAAATCAATTACTGTTAATTGTACCATATAAACAGACCAAAATAAAAATACCATAAAATCATTTCCGTAAATGTAGAAAATGCATCTGATAAAATTCAACAGCTATTCATAATTAAAAAAAGAAAAACTCCCAGAAAACTAGGAGTAGGAATGAATTTCCTTAATCTGATAAAGAGCATTTAAAAAAAAGTGAGAGAGAGTGAAGGTCTTTAATAATAAATTATCAAATGCTTTCTCTTGAAAGTTTGGAAGGATGTTCACTCTATTTCTACTCAGCATTGTGCTACTGGAGGTATAACTAGTCAAAGAAGATGAGAAAAATAAGTTAAAGTCATGAATACTGGCAAAGAAAAATAAAACTATTTTCTATAGGCATAATTGTACATGTAAAATGCCAAGAAATCAAACTAGTAGAAATAATGTATTTGTCTAGGGAACAAATGCAGAGCCAATTTATAAAAACCAATTTATTTCTAAATGCTAGTAATAAACTGGGAAAAATTTTAAATATCATATTCAAATCTCATCAAAACCCACCAAATACCTACAAATAAACTTAATAAAAGATATGCAAGGCTTTTATGCTGAAAATGACAAAAATTTGCTGTGGAATGTGTTAAAAGAATAAAATAAAACAGGTTATGTGTAAATTCTTTCCAAATTATCCAATCTATAGATTGGACACAATCCATTCAAAATCTCAGCACATTGTCTTCTAGAAATTCACAAGTCAGTTCTAAAATTTATGATAAATCCAAGGACTAGGAACAATCAAGGACAGCACACAAAACACCAAAATTAGAGGATTTACACTACCAAGTTTCAAGCCTTACTAACTAGTTAGCTAGTTATTGCGACTGTAAAACTGATATTGGAGTAGAAAGATAAATGTAACATAATAGAGTCTAGAAATGGGCCTATACATATACAGTCACTTGATGTTTTTCAAAGGTACCAACGCAGTTCAATGTAGAAAAGTAAATCTTTTCAATAAACGGATTTCTAGTTGAGGGGGAAAAATAACTTTGATCCCTATATCACATGATGCTGAAAAAAAAAATCCAAGAAGGATTACAGGCTTAAATGTAAAAGTTAAAACAACAAAACTAGAATTTCTTCATAACCTTGGGGTATTGATAATTTCTTGGGAGGTTATAGGTGATTACTAACTCTGACACTGGAGGTTACGCTAATGTTACCAAACATTAATTTAAAAAACTATCAAAAAAACAGAAGTATATTTCAGATTGATCTCTTTTCAGCATTATATGTTTGATCAAATAGACTCAGATATGCTTCTGCAAAGAACTGAGAAAGGCACAAGGTACACTAACGGCTTAAAAATATTTTTCCAGTAGGTTTGTAACCATCTTATAAAGGATAAAGAAGATATTTTACTTAAAAATTTATAATTTATCACCTTATATGTCTTTACAAATTTTATTTAATTTCTAGATATATTTACTTTAAAATTCGGTTTACTAAAATTTGTTTCTATAAAAATTCATATGGCTGTGTATAGGTGTACAGCAGGTACAGTCAGTCTCTTAAAGGTTAGGGAAGGGAGGTCAGCACTTTTTTTCTATAAAGGGTCATTAGTAAACATTAATATTTTATTTACATTTTAATGGCTAGACATTTTCTGTTAGAACTACTCAACTGTGCTATCATTGTAGTTCCAAAGCAGCCGGACCAAAGTCAATGAGTAAATACTGGCTACATTTCAATAAAACTTTGTTTACAAAAATAGAAATCTTGGCCTGTGGGCCATGGTTTGCTGACCGCTGCTCTAGTGTCACCCCTGTTTTCTTCATGCTTCAGAGATCTTGCCCACTGTCTCACAAATATTGAAAGTATTTATCAAGGATTTCAGCCTTGATTTAATCATAAAGGATCTGGCAGTGATGATATTAGGGAGTGTACAATTAATCTGGATACTTACAAGATTGTTGCAAATCAAAAATCCTGGGTCAACTTTAAAGCAGAATATTACTAATTCCTTATTTATTACAGCACATAAGTTTGAATGGCTATACACTAGGAATAAATCGAACTTCTCTAATTAAACTTCCATCATTTGTCTCCCTTTAAAATTATTTCTCCTATCTTCTTGTCTCATACGTAATCTACTAACTCAAACTTTGGGTTTACTTGCTTAAAAGGATTGCCTCCTGAGGCTTTGTACCATTAACTAAAATAGGTTTTTATTTCTATTACTAAAAATATTCTACATATTTTTATTCCTTTGGAACACAGTAGCCCTTTAATCCTTTATTAAAGGAACTGACTGTGCTATAGAAATAGGTTAAGTTGAAAGGATAGAAAGAACTTAAGTTACACTTCACACCTCCCTTCAATCCCAGACAAAAATGTTCAATCTCAGAATAGAGCAGAAGAAACAATGAATAAAAAATAAATACAAACGACATGCAGTTTTCCACATACTAACGTCAGCTCCCCATGTGAACACTTCTCCTTCCTAATGTTGCCCATCCTGTAGGCAACTACAGAGTAGAACTCTTTATGGCTGCCAGGGGATAGAAATACGCAGTAGAGGCAGTAGGTTTCAAATAAAAAGCAGGGAAATAAATCTCTGCTTTTTGTTTACTACTAGTATAATTACACTTTGATTATTCCTAAAGTGTATTTCATAAAATAATATCTAGAGCTAGCTTGATTTAAAGTTCTTATTGACATCATTAAGAAATTCAAGTACATCAAGTCATTTTCATAGTAACTTGGTTTGACTGCAGTCAAGTGAGAAATCTTTTCAATGCAAACAGTTTCTTTATGCCTGGGCTGAAAGAAGAAAAACAGTTCTTCCTAAACAGGACTACAAAAGTCAAAGTCAGGATGTCCTGTGAAAATAACTGTTCACTCATCATTGCACTGGTAAAAGAGCCATAACTCATTTTTAGCAAAAATTACATTAACTCAGTGTGACACACCCCACATGAACAGAAGATAAGCAATTCATTTTTAACAAATAATGACTTAATGCAGTTTATTTGATGGATCAAATCTAAAACATGAGGCCATAAAAGGGGGTCTTTGGTGGTTAAAAGGTTATTAGTCTGAGGTTTATTGTATCTAGCATGGAATAGGCAAAAAATAGTTAAAAAAAAAAAAAAAAAAAAAGAAAGAAAGAAAACCAGGTGACTAGCCCATTTCTGATTTATTCCTTTGGTATGCAGGTTAAAAAAAAAAATTCATTACTTACCACTTCAGCATACTTTAAAATTCAGATAAAATCTCTCAGTAGTTATTTCTAATGGGTATGCTTTTCACATGATTCTCACAATGAAAATTTTAAAAGATGACTACTACTTTTCATAGAAGATCAACTAAACATTTACTAAGGTCATATAATCTGAGGTGAAAATTTGGGCATTCACTCCCCCTTATGCTAAGCCAAATTGTGTGCCAACCATCAGTTCTGTCCTAATGGAAGCTTTTATCAGAAATCTTAAAACCAGGTTGAGAGTCTTCCTTATTCCAATACAGGAAGGCAGTTCTGAAGCTGAATAATTCTTTATGGCTTCTAGGGGATAGAGATATATAGGAATGACAGTAGATGCCTATACAAAAGCAGGGAAAAATTTTTTTGCTTTTTTTAAATATCATAATCATAATCTACAATTATTGAACTGAGATGAAGACAAATAAGATGACTTTCTGATACCTGATTCCTAAGAACTTCTTAGATCATGATATTTACATGAGAATATAACAAATTAGACTAAACATAAGTCACAACAGTTAAAAGGTCAAAAATATGTAACAAGGCAAAAATTCTGAATTGCTCTACAGTTTCAAAATACCTAAAAATCACAGATTGGTAAGTGAGCTTTGTTTCAGAGAACTGAAGATCCATTATTAAAGTTGAATAGTGAAAGAAGCTAGTCCATAGATTTGAAAACAGGTACTAAACTTCTAAACTTTCTCCCCCTTCTCAGCTTAAGTCTTTAGAAAAGTTGTTCAGCTTCAACTTTCTAAGTCTTGAGTGTCTGTCTCCTTTTGGTTAGAAAACTGAAGAACCAAAAGATTCAGTCAAGCATTTGAAGAAACCATATTAAAAAATTAAGTTAAATTCAGATAATCTGAAATATAAAATTGGAACCACTTAAGAATATAAAATACTAGTTTTGGTTGTCAGTGGTGGCAAATAATTTTGCTTGTTTAAAAAGTATACACATTCATGACTAGTTGAAATTATAAAAGTGATCAAAGGGCACTATTATTACTATCTATCCTCCATGGCTTAAGGGAGATATTTAGAGGTCAAAGAAAACCCTTTTTATTCAGTGTGGCATTTGCAATAAACCTAACAATATAAACATCATGATTATTGCTCATTTAGAGAATAATCTAGTAGCATACTTTTTTTCCTCTCATCCCATCTATTTGTCCACACATGGAAATGGGAGAAGCAAAGTTTTAGCCAAAGAAAATGTCAGCTGCTTTCCTAGGAAGTTCAATGAATAGTCTTGCATCACATAGTCCTCTTTCCTTAGGATACCACACAAGAACTCTGTGGGGAATACTTTTGTGGGGGAGGGAAAGGAAAAAAGAAAGGGGAGAAGGTATGTGTTTGTGTGTGTGTATTAGAAAGAAAGAAAAAGAAGGGGTTATGTTCTTAGAAAACAGAAATATAAGCAACATGATTTCTATAAATCAGTGTTAATAATCTATTTGGTATGTGCTACTTTCACCTGGGTCAACATAAAACTAACAATCTAGAGTTGTAAATTATTTATCATAAATATGACAATCAGTTATACATTTAGAGAGTAGAAAAATTACACTTCATGCTACCTTCACTAATATTAAACATATTTAAGCAGACATCGTTATTTTAAAAGATACAGAAATAACTTTAAAAACTAGAGTTAAATCTCGACAGTTTAAAAAGGGAAAATTTATTAAATAACAACAGTTAGTACGAAAATACAGTTCAAAAGTTAAGAAATTTAAAATTAAACATTTTGGCAAGTGCTCAAATCAAAATACAATTCTGTGAGTTTTCAGACATTGCATGAAAAATCTAGAGTAATTAATTACAACATTGATCAGTAAACCCAATTAGAAAAAAATTATACCATAGCAAACGGAAATGAATTACCTCGTCTTCGCCCATAACTCCTTGCTGCATGTAAACAAAGGACAAATTGTAAAATGTCAGAACTAAAAATAAGCCCACATATACAAATATTTCTGATAAGAAAAGCTATGCGGGCTTCTGGAAATTAGTGCTACTTTGTTTTAAGAGCAATGACAATGTCACTATATAACATTTGCATGTTTTACCATTCTACAAAGCACTTTTATTTATAGGTAAATATATATCATCTGAATCATATAAAACTCTGAAATTAACAAGAAATACACAATTTATTATCATTTGTGTTAAAATTCACAAGTATTTGTTTCATCTAATCAGAAATATGCAACGCTTTACAGTTAAATAGCATCCCAAATAATTTTGTCAATGAATGGAAACAATTTGAATTAAATGCTCATTTTTTCAAAGAGTGGTATGGCATATATAGGCCAATAAATAGCTATTCAGATCCAATTCACATTATACCAAGCCCTGCATGGAAGTAGTGGAAGATATAGATGAATGAGAAGATATACCACTATTAAATTGATACTCTGAAGTCTATACAGATCAGACAGGATTTCAGAAATCAATCCATGTTCAAACTTGTTTAGAGAAGTTACTATAGCTAATAATGCTTTCTATCCTTTTAATATATGTTATAACAGCTATCTACTAATTGTTTATATGTCTACCTATGGGGTAAGAGGGATTCAGATACTATCAACATCATCATAGAATAGTACATATGGTAAATACCATAAAAGTATAAAGGCATTTCTATCTATGTTACTTGCAGTGGACATAATTTCTATGGAAAAAAATGACTAATTTCTTTTTCATAAGAAACTCCCAGTTTGATAAAATCCACAAATTGTTTTAAAAGAATTTCTCCCCACAAATTTACATACACAATGAGTATTTTTACCCTGAAATTAATATATGAAGCCAAGGCACTAAGCCAAGAAAAAAAAAAGATTGTTAAAAAATTAACAGTTTATGTTCACAGATTTTTTCATTCCTGGAAAAAAATTCAATATTGAATAAATCTGAAATAAAACCATGTGATGAAAGTTGTCAGAAATATCTACCTTAAAAATATAAAACTTAAAGATCAAAAGAAAACATTTCACATTATGAAATATACTCTTTCATTTTATACTAATGCTTCACTACAAGTAAGTGTGTGTATAACACATTAGTTCCTCTTTAATAAAAAGTAAGAAAAACAAACTTGTCAACTCTTAGTCATTTAAATTCTAAGAAATAAGTCAATAAAAGGCTTGTATCAGAACCTTTCTATATAAAACTAACTTCATTTGCATCTCTGTCATTCTATTGTCTTTATTTAGCTATATGATCTGCTGCACACTTAACCTATCCTTGAGCTCCAATTACTTCAAAGTCTGGCAGATTTATTTCATAGCTTACCTGACCTATACATTATTCCTCTGTCCTCAGATAGGAGTGAAAGTAGCACTTAGAATTTTGTTGTCTAGGTCTTCTAAACATAAAAGTCTTTATGAAGCTCTAAGTGATGAGAGATCAACTGTGAACAAATCAGACTGATAGAAGAAATTTTAATAGAGTGATCAAAAATAGACTACAGGGCCACATGTGGTCACATCCATAATCCCAGGACTTTGGGAGGCCAAGGCAGGTGGATCACCTGAGGTCAGGAGTTTGAGATCAGCCTGATCAATATGGTGAAACCCCGTCTCTACTAAAAATAAAAAAATTAGCCGGGTGTGGTGATGGGTGCCTGTAGTCCCAGCTACTCAGGAGGCTGAGACAGGAGAATTGCCTGAACCTAGGAGGCAGAGGTGGTAGGGAGCTGAGATCGCACCATTGCACTCTGGCCTGGGTGACAGAATGAGACTCTGTATCAAAATAAAAGAACAGACTACAGAAGAGTGTACAGTTGTATTAAGCCTAGAAATGGACAATAGTTCCCAAAACATTTCACAGAATGAGTCAGTTGGGCTTCCTGCTTATCCCTGGGCATAGCCTAATGGTATTAATCCAGCACAAATTTTCTTTGCAGAATTTCATTCATAGGTGTAGAGAGTTGAAGATTTATAAAGCAAATAAAAACAGTTTCATCAAATTTAAAGTTGAATGATGAATTATGAAGTCATAATGTGGTATTTAATTCCTGACCTATTGAGAAAATTAATGATATCATAGTCAGTTTATATTATTAGCTGAGGCTACTCAATACTAAAATGGTAAAAATATGTATAAATTTCATAGCTTCTTAAGTTTCATTTCATTCCTTGGCTTGAACATAATCATTTAGAAAATTTCTTCAACTGTCTCATACCTGAGGAATTTTAGAATCCTATAAAGAGCTATTCTACTTATTTTTTGGACAACTCTCAGATTCCAAGTATCTACATTACCAAAAATAGAACTGACTACAAATGAAGCTAAACCATGTGAAATATTTCCTATTCCCTGTTATGGAAATAACTAATCTGCCACTATCACACTAAACAATGGTGTGTGTATTCACTTTCCTACCCATGTTTCTATGTGAATTTCTGGAGTACGTTCCATTGTAACTCTTAATCAGAATTATCAGAAAAATCTACCTATTAAGAAAAAAACTGTGAGTTATATTTTTAAAAAGACATTTTAAAACGCTATGTCCTTCAAACTCATTTAGAATGTGATTTCTTAAAAGGAACAATTTCTTGTATAAAAATAAAGAAGGCTTATGAAGCGTTATAAAAATAACCTCATTTGTACAAAAATGAGGAGCTGGCTATTTAATATATATTACTGAGGCAAGTATGTACTTATTTATTTAAAGGTAATAAGAAAGCTTTGAGAAAAGCCTGAAGACAAGTGGCTTTACAGTTTTGGTTCTAGTTTCCAAATCACCTTATTAAGGTTCTAATCCATAGCTACAAAAAACAAAAACAGGATGATTCTAACATTCCGACTAGGGACTTTGTAGGGTTGTATGTACTGGCTCTCAGCTACAGTTGTAGTAACTGAATTACTTCAGCTAGAGGAAGGGATAGGCAAACACACCAAATCAGCTAGAAATACAGGTTAAAGTTCTCTTGTGAGGAAACTAAAGACATTTTTATTTTTTCAACTTGAAAAAGCCAAAACTAAGGAGAAAAATATGCTTCTAAATCATAATCCTTTTCAATACCCAAAAGTTTATCTCCTCCACTCACTCCATCAGCATAAAAAAAAAGAACAGATGGTTACCCCAGTTTCCTATTTTTACGACTCAATAGACATATTTAGAGCATCTGCCTTCAGAAGTACAATTACTGAGTTAATTTTCTTAATTAAAAGATACACATAACTTTTTTCCTCTCAAAAGGTACAGTAAGCTCTTTATCACATACATAGCTGTATGTGGGTTATCACAGCAAATTTACGTTTCTAACTAGCTTGCTAATACCAATCCCACTCCTCCTCCTGGCCACCAATGCTTCTGCTATTTGTTTCTCTTTTGAAAAAAAAACATGTACTAATAAAAATGTAAGCTATTTTCCTTGAGAAAGCGGTAAAGGAAGTGTAATTCAAATATTAATACAAATACTTGAATGATACAGCATTTTGTATTGCTCTTTGCTTCTATTGTAAGCAGTTTTTTTTTTTTAAACTGATAATAAAAAGTGTTTAGGATTTATACATTTAGAAATATAAACATACATCTTTCATTCTAACTTCTGAAGTACTTCACTTCTGGTTTTAATACAATCTACACAATTTTATATAATGTCATTTCCCTAAAGTGCTTCCGGATGCTAAATACAGACTCTTCGACAAACTTGAATTCTTCAATAGTGACAGTCTCCAGCAGTCAATTCAATTTATATAGTATTTTTTTATTGTTTAAATTAAAAATACCTCTACAACCTCATGAAATATACAGGTATTTATTGTATTACACCTTTTTAAAAAATATATGTGTGTGTGTGTGTGTGTGTGTGTGTGTGTGTGTGTGTGTGTGTGTGTATCTGAGTTAACAGACGCTTAGAGTTAAGGATTTGCCAGAGGCACTCCATAGTGTTACTGAGTTTGATCAACTCCCTGGTTTTTATCCCATTTCTCTTTCTTTCCCACTTAAAGGAATATTTAAAAGATAAACCATAACTGTTAACTATTAGAGGTAGAATCATATAATCTTTACAGATATGTTTACAGATATATTTCCCATATTGGCTTAACAATTGTAACAGTATGTTTTGGTAAAGAAACTAAAGCCTAGAATCACTGTCAGCTTTCTGTCAGTTCTGTATTTTCTAAGGAATGTTCTTTAATTGCAACAGTTATACATTTATTTTAATGTGTATTTGTGTACAACAAAAGTCATCTTGAGTACTCTGGGGAGCTACAGCATCAAACTTTAGGAAACACTGCCTTAGAGAGTTATTTCACCTTTTTTGAGAGGTTTTTTTTTTTTTAGAGTAATTTTACTAAATTTTGTCCCAAGATAGTTTCTAACAAATAGTTCTGGTTTGTCTTTCTGCAACAACATAAAATAGAGCCATAATTGTTAGCTACTTATAATAGACTTAGAATAGTTTAAAACATCAGTTATATTTTCTCTTAATTTTATATTCTTCAACACAGACATATCCAACTTCATGTATTTATAGGAAATGATTTTTACTCTTTCAAATCAAGTTTTGTCACTGTTCACCATTACCCACTACTTAGCTAACACTTACTTTCAGAAACTGCTCTAAATACTTTACGTGAATAAATTCACTCACTTCTCAGAACAGTCCCCCAGAGTCAGGCAGTACGCTAATCTCTGTTTTAGACATAAACAAACTGAGGCAAAGTGAAGTTAGGTAAGCTGTTCAAGGTTACACAGATAGAAAAAGCCAGCCTGGGTTTAAACTCAGATAATCTGGCTTCAGAATCTACGTAAGTAACCACTATGAGCTAGCTACTGTTACACCACTACA
>NW_016107564.1:2011121-2125497 GCF_001604975.1 Cebus imitator | reverse complement strand
AAAAAAAAAAAAAAAAAAAAAAAAAAAAAAAAAAAAAAAAAAGGGTTGATGCAAAATTTATTACTAAACAATGATTTTTAAAGTTAATAATATTAGCTCTGCCTGTCCATTAAGTAATACAACTTAATCAAATGCCTAAAAGTGAGTTAAATGTAATATACTTACAAAAAACTTTAATAATTCAAAAAGTAGGTTTATGTACTATGAGATACAACAATTTCTTTAATCAGTTAATAACAGTTAATAAATAGTACAAGTATACTAATATCACTTAATTCTCACATTTCCCAAGGAGACAATATGCTAAGAATATACCTGAATTACATGCAGTTAAAAATAGCTCAAGAAAAATATCCCCTTACCTTTTAGTATCCTTCTTTGCCTAGTTCTCTCATCAATAACCTTGGTGTCTACTAAAATTATTTAAATCCTTAATATTCAGGACTTCTTTAACCCACAAATATTCCCAATTATGTGATTCTTGCTTCACTCTCAACCAATGATCCGAAAGGAGTTTAAAAAATTTTTCTTTGGATCAAATTCTTTCTTTTCCTTATGTAAACACATTCCATGTCCGAGTTTCATTATCTTTTTCTCTCAGCTAGTACCTTGCCAGAAAAAGTTCACAATCACCAGGCTGGCTCCCTATACTGAGTATGCATTGTGGCCCCAAATGACAGACTACTAAGAGTACTCACATAATACACAAAGCAGATTTGTCCACAAGATGCAAATCTCGCCTGAAATAAAATATTCTTCTTTCTACCATGTGATCAAACACTCTCAACCTAACATCTAGATTATTTATAAGGTCTTTTGGCAACTGACAAAAACATCAATTAATTTAATAATGTTTAGTATAACTAATAATGTAAGTTGCAAATACACTGTGGCCGCTAAGCTCTTTGCTTCCATATTACTCAGTATGGCTCCAGTAGTAACCTGACAATTCTGATCACAACCATCCTGTAAGATTCTCACTAATTAGGTAACTCAGTGCTTAGGCTGGCATGTGATAGGAAACTAAACAGTGAAATGCTGAATGATTAAATCAATCACTTATCTAATGTTCTGCTTCTTCAACTTTTCTCATTAAAATCCTACTTATCCTGATCATCTCCCTACATAGTCTGGACTTTATTTTCATCTTTCTGTCGCTATAGCCTACTTAATATTAGTTCACATGGTCTAGCTTTACATGTATCTTATTTCCAGTCTTTGTTCCCCAACTTCATTGTCATCTTATTTTGACAAAACTTTAGTTGAAAGAAGAGCCAAGCCATTCCAATGATATTATGTTTTTTTAAAGTAAATATTAATACTATTTCTATTCTTTCCTCTTCCTATTTCCTTCTCCACATCCACCCTCTGACTTAAAAATACTCCTGTAAAGGATATTTTAATCCTCCATCTCTACTCCTACAATCACGACGTGCTAAGTACTGAGACTCTGAATGTCAATGTCTGTCCAACATAAAGAAAACAAACTTTAATAAAAATTTATTTATTCTTTTCCATGCTTTGGTGAACTTCACTATGTAAGGTTTCTAGTTTGAATAAGTTTAGTGTGACCACAATACTTACAGAGGCACCAGTATATTCCTTATTTAACCACAAACACAAGTGCTATACTAAGTAACAAGTTCTATGCACTTTGCAAACATCTCATTTAAATGTCACAATAATGCTGAGATTAAATTCCCATTACGCATGGGGAAACTAAGGTAACAGTAATCTGCTCAAGGTCATACCTGAAACTGGAAAGGCAATATTCAAACTAGGACTGCCTCCAAGTCTGTGATCACTGAATTAAAGTCATACTGTTACAAATGACTGCTTTGCCAGCCAGAACACACTCAGATTCCTAATTCTGCCTTTTGTATGGGAATAGTTGTAACTTTACTTTTATACTCATAGAATGATTAAATTGTGTGTACGGAGAGGTTCAGAGAAACACGTATTAAGTCATCTTTATATAAATCTACTGGAAATATAAAATGTTTTTATAAAACTTACCATTTAACATCAACAGATTGTCAGTTCCTGGATGTGGATAGCTCAATCGACCTTTAAAAAGACAGGAAAGGTGAGTTTGAGGATTATGGAGCTATTTGTAAAGCAAAAACAAAAAACCAAAACAACAACAACAACAACAAACAAAAGCGGAATAAAGAGGAAATTATTGAGTGCAGTATATTTCTTAAGAACTAAAAAGCTAATACTCAGCTAAAAGTAAATTAACTAAAATTATTTGGGAAGTTGTAAATAAAACAAAAACAATTAACCTTACTTCCTCTATCATAAGATTACAATGTGATTTGGGAGGAAGGCCAATAGAATAAAGCTTGTTTCTAGAAATGTAAAAACAATGTATGTATCATATCTTAGTCTTGCAAATTTAATATGAAATGTGAAATTTTTAAATTTTTTCAAAGTTGTAATTTTATCTATAGATCTCATCAAAAATAAAACTTGAGAGAAATTCATATTCCTAAGTCAAAAACAACTAAAATGTTGAAATAAAAAATAAGCAGAAAAATTCATCACAACTTACCAACATGGCTTTATAAAGTCATATTTAAATAAAGAAGTTTAATGAAAACACTTTAAATATATTACAATTGTTATTGAAAACTTATTCAAAGTTTATAAATGATTAAAAATATAAAAATAAAAATATTAAAGTTTATGAGCATAGTAGCATGGTATTTTGTCAGAGTCATTCTTCAAAAGTTTTTTATTTACTAAATGCAGAGGGACAACAGTATTACAAACTGCTGTGGAGAAGAAAAAAGGTATGCATGAAACATTCTGTGGTTTATCCAGCATTTTTACATTGTAACACTTGTTTGATAAATGCCAACAGCAACGATGATCATTATTTTTAGTCTGTTATAAAATACAGGACTTTTCTCAAATGCTTGAATCTCTAATAGACTATTAGAATAGTACATTAAAGCCCATTTAGAGGCTGGGCATGGTGGCACATGCTTGTAGTCCCAGCTGGCTGGGAGGTAGAGAAGGAAAGATCAGTTGAGCCCAGGAGTTTGAGCCTATAGTGAGTGACTGTACCAATGCATTCCAGTCTGAGTAACAGGGAAAGATCCTGTCTCTAACAAATGAAAACTAAAAAATAAAAATAAATTCAAAACTCATTTGAAAAATGCCTAAAAATTACATGTCTGGGATTGCATTTTAGTAATTTTCAGCACAATCCCTTTAAAAAAAAAAACCAGTATGATAGCACATGAGTAAAGAGTACAGATTAACTGCATCCACCTTTAACACTTCAGCAAGTCCTCTACACTTTACAGTTCCATATATGAGACAGAGATTGTCTGTTGGCTTTTGTTTTGGTTATGAAATTAAAGAGTTTGATCATCTACTAATACAACAGTAAGTGGCAGAGATAATCCAATTTTGATGCCAAACGACATAAATATATATGATAGATATACATACATATTGCCTGTACATACACACACTTCACCTGAGCTCTAAGTTAATTATGGACATTGTGATTTCAGACTCAACATAGTTAAGCAAAGTAAGTGTTATCAAAAGGATTATCTACCATCTCTTATTTACTTCTGCATTTCACACAGCATGCCATGAGTTAACTAAATGACCTCTTAAATAAAGTTGTCATACTCTAAAACATACAATAAATTTGTTGTTGTGACACATCAGTATGGAGTAAGAAATAGAAGCATACATATGGGAGGTAAACAATAAAGAGCCAGGAAGCGCAGTTTTCCTAAACTGGACTTCAGTAACACAGAACATTACTTTGAAGTATAATAGCTTATTTTGGAAATATGCCTATTTCTAAACATCTTGCTGAAGATGGCCAAATTTGTAGAACAATTTCAGGGCATGAATAAATTACTGTTATTTCTGACTTAAGATAAAAACAAGTAACTCCTACAAAGTGGCAACCTTTATCACTGTTCAGCATAGTAAGTTAATTAAATCTTTGATACTGATAGTGTGTAGGATGCAGAGGATATATACAGGAGTAGGACATAGTCTCATGATGTGGTAGGGGAGATAGACACAAATATACAATTTCAACAAAATATGCTAGGTGCTAAAAGAGTTATGTATAGAATGCTATATATAAAAAAAACCACAAGAGTATGTAATCATGCCCAAGGATTAAGGCAAGACTTCTGGAAAAGTAAATTAAGCAAAGCCTTAACATGAAGTCTAGCTCTACCTTGAAAGATCCTCAACTTTCAACTGTCACATAATTACTCTTTAATAGGTTCACTGTTCATTTATTTATCCCAAGATACAAAATATTTTCACGTTAATAGTCTTTTGATATTGTGGCTCTGAATAGATTTTTAAAAGGCACTTGCAAAGAAATACATATTGCATATAAATTCTAAAATACTATACCTCGATACCTAAGAAAATCTCAATATAGTTAACAAAGTATTCCAAAATGAAATAAGCAATTTAGACTCATTTTTAAAGATATCCAATCACCTTTCCTCTACCACAGTGAACACATTAATGTATCTCCACATATTAAGTTTTAAAGTCATATTTTACTTAGGATATTATTAAAAGTACTTTCACTGAGAACCTGCCAATTGACAGTAAGAACTAACAGCATTTGAGGCTTTACTATGAGCTAAGAGCTTTTCTACATTCTTTATAACCAATTACTTATTCCTAATAATAATCCTATGAGTTAGGTATTATTACCTTCTCATTTTAATATGAAGATTCTATGTCACAAAAAGTTAAGTAAGTTGCCCAAGGTTATACCACTGGCAGGTACTACTGGTAGTCAGCACTGGCAGAATCTGAACCTAAGCAGTTTGGCTCCATGCTCTTGATCACTACCTTAATAATTACTTTATTTTGATCACATAATATAAAGGTATATATGGTTGGTTGTAGGACAATTTTATCTCTTAAAAAAACTCATAGAATATTCTATAGTATATTTGATAATTTAAGCTTTAATATAGAAAAAAACACATTCTTATTAAACTAGCTTCTCCTTATTGCTGAAAAGACCTGTGGTGCAGAGACAGATAGGTGTACACTAATACCTACCTGTTCCTGTCAACAACAGGGTCACCGAAGTTAGACAGGTACAGAGCTTCCGAGAGTAAAAAACAAAAACCCAAAAAACTACACAGCCCAGCTTTCTTGCAGAGAAGTGTACCCCTGAATGTAAGATCTGGCCAATGGGATAAAAAGTGAAAGTAGTATGTGCAATTTCTGGGAAATACAGTATTCTTAAAAGGAAAGACCCTCCTTTCCTCTTTCTTGCTTGCTAAAATGCTGATGTGATAGCTAAAGTGAAGAAGCCATATTAGACTATGAGGCAGAAACTGTGTTTTCAGAATAGAAAAATGAGATAAAAAGGAGCTTCAATCCATGAAAATCACCATATTACTCTAAGAGCGTTAATGTTTCTGGTAAAGGAAACAAACTTGTTATTCAAGACACTTAGGAGCTTTCTCTTGTCCTGAAAGAACCTAAGCTTACAAATAAGGTCCTCCAGTAATAAACTTGGGCAAATTAAATTTTTGGTAACCAGGTAATGGCTTTTTATTGTTAAAATATGATAAAGTATAATTTCATAATGGTTAAATATATATACAAATAATGGGTATACACTAGCTCTTGGCACTGGTCCTTTTACATTAAGATACTATGTAATTTAAAATAGTAATTTAAAAAAATATATGTATTTTTAGGTGTCAATGAATAACTAGAGGATCTATTGTATCTTAAAAACTGTCTTATTTGTCTATTATGATTTCAAATAGTAATTTGTATATAACATATATAGTCATCCCTCTGTAGCTGGGGCCCTCTGTATCATGGGATTCAACCAACAAATTATATTGAAAATATAATTCCTGACCAAAAATATTCAGGAAAAAAATTTCCAAAATGTTCCAGAAAGCAAAACTTGATTTTGATGTGCGCCAAGTATGACACAACATTGAATCCACAGAAATGTGATGTTTAGGCACTGTTTCAGGTATAATAAGTAATCTAGAGATGATTTAAAGTATACAAGATGATGTGCGTAGGTTATATGCAAATACAACATCATTTTATATGAGGGACTCCAGCATTGCCAATCTTGGTATCCCCAGGAAGTCCTGGATGGAACCAGTCTCAATGGATACCAAGTGACAACTGTATAAAAAAGCCTTAGCTCATGTTAGCCACTTTAAATGTATTATCTGAGCAACTAAAAATACTAAGAAACATGCCAACTGTATACAACTCATCACTTGTTTAGACAAATTACCAGATTACATTTAGAACAAATATCTGGTCCCAGATCCTTTACCATTTTTGCTACACTGACTTCTTTGCTGTACCTCAAACATGCCAAGTAATCCCGTTTCAGGATCTTCCTACTTCCTTTTTCTACTTGAAATATATCTGTCCAGATATGACCAAAGCTTGCACCCCCTCACTCCACTCAGGTCTTGAAGAGATGGCATGACAGATTATGCTATCTACAATAGCAGCTTCTTTCTTTCTGTATCCCCTTGATAGTATATTTTTTTTCTGGCTGGTACTGATTATCATATATTATTTTCTGTCTCTATACTTCTTTAAAATAGAAGATCCATGAAAGCAGTAACTTAGTCTCTTTTATTCTCTAGCATCTAAACAAAACCTAGCATGTAACAGACTCTCAAATATTTGTTGAATGGATAAATGAAATATTTCATTCCACTATGTGAACTATGGACTGAATTAAAACCACAAATACCTTAATATGTGTTTGCATGTGTGGCATGAGAGGGATATTCTCTAAGAAAATGAAAAAAAAAATCACAGAACAAGACTTTTGTTCAGCTTATTTCTAAATCTCTTACATATTAGAAGTTGTGGAGAGAGATACTGCAAAGGTCCTGCTTGTTGCTCTTTGCCAAGGTAATTTTTTTCCCTTCTCCACAACTATTTTTTTCTTTAATAAATTACCACAAGAAACGAACTCCAAACCCCTAATATTGAGTTAATGATGCTAACTAACTCTTCAGTGATGAGAAAATAGCTAAAGAACAATGGCATGTGTTCTGCCAACTGTTTTTAAAACAAAAATAAACATTTAATTCACATTAGAGTCATAAAGAGCTTAGGTTACTATTAACAACAGATCAAAAGGGAGACAACAGTATGCTGCAGTGATTAAATGCACAAACTCAAGAGCTACCAAGTTCTACCACTTACTAGCAGTTGAAACTCAGACAATTATTAAGAATAAGCCACAGTCATCCAACTGTAAAATAAGGATAAACATCTACCTCTTAGTCATGCAAATTAAATGAGTTAATACATATATGTAGAGTCCTCAAGAACAATGCTTAGCTGTATCAAGTGCTCAATAAATGGTATGCATGGTATGTTATATACTACATATGTATGTTAAACATACAATACGCACATATCCTTAATAGAAGACATCTAATACTTCTTAAGTGATTTATATAAAGCACTGCTCCCATTCATTTGATAGACTCTTCCAGTATTTTTTTTTTTTATAATCTACGTTTTACCTTTACTTCCAAATCCAATTAGGAAAAAAAGGTTCATGTGAAGTCTGGTAAAATCCACTTAGAATGTGGTCATTACCAACCTTGAATAACTCCAATCTCTGCTCAGATCCAAGGGGCATGACAGTCATTCCTGACCATACTCCCAAATTTCAATGCATGCCTCATAAAAGCCTAAGAATAAGATCATACAAACGTAGAAAACACCCTTAGATCCAAAGTACCAGATCCCAAGAGAGCAACAGAATCATTCCTTACCTACATCTAATAAAAGCCATCAATCTATTTTAGATTCAATTGAAATTAATCTAGTTAACTCATTCAAATCAAAATCCTACCACAAATTTTTTGACCTAATCATATTTTAAGACTTTTATCCAATTAATACTAGAAAATTTACCAAGAAACATCAAAGAACATAGAATACCAAAAAGTTTTGATTCAAGAAAAGTGTAATCACAAAAGACAACAATAATAAAAGATAAAACTTGTCATTAATCATTTAGCAAGATAATGTATTATCATACACCTTTACGATAAAAGTTATACTAATTAAGATACATGTAACTAATATTAAAGTCAAGTTGAGTTAATGGTTGTAAAATTTTTCACTGTCAAAAGGTTTTTAGACAAAAATAATGCTGATAACCAATAAGAATAGCAAATAGGCAACAAATATTGCCAGTGGAAGTGGTATAAAGCAAACATAAGTTGGTAATATATGTTTACAGCCTCAGCAACACACATATGAAGTTTGTGCTATGGAAAAAAAAAAGAGAAAGCTAACTCAATTTTATTAAAAAATTTGAAATATCTAAATGTTCAACTATACAAGAATGGTTATAAAAACTATTTTACATGTATAGATACAATATACAATGATTCTTTAAAGTTCTAAATCAATATTTTGAAGAATATGAATTATGAGAAAATGTTTAATCATTCAACCAATAATTTACTGAGCCCCTCCTATTAGTATGACATTATGATAGATGCTGATTTAAGGTAAAGCAAAAACACATGTGGGCATTGCTTCCATGATACAGTCTTATGTGAAAGATATATATTAAAAAAAAAAGAACAAAGGGTTGAATCTAAAATAAATACGAAAGGTGCTCTGATTAAAAAGAAACTTGATTCTCTATAAATTCTTAACACTAAAGTAATTTATCCTTGATAGGGGTGCCAAAGAATGTTTATGATGAGGTAGAAGTTGACTAGATTATAGAGACTTCCAACTGAACATGAAGGACTGAATACATGTGTTCACCTCTGTTGCTTTCTGAAACCCCTGATGTGACAGTTAAAAAGATTTTAGGCTGGGCGCAGTGGCTCACACCTATAATCCCAGCACTTTGGGAGGCCAAGGCGGGCAGATCACCTGAAGTCAGGAGTTCAAGACCAGCCGGACCAACATGGAGAAATCCCATCTCTGCTAAAAATACAGAATTAGCCGGGCATGATGGCATATGACTATAATACCAGCTGCTTGGGAGGCTGAGGCAGGAGAATCGCTTGAACCTGGGAGGCAGAGGTTGTAGTGAGCGGAGATCGCACCAATGTACACTAGCCTGGGCAATTAGAGCAAGCCTCCATCTCACCAAAATAAATAAATAAATAAATAAAAAGGAAGATTTTAAAGAGGCATAGCACCATTAGGATAAAGAGACTGGAATGGGATAATAAAACAACCAAGTCTTCAAATTTCTGGGAACTATAAATGTGAATGGTTGAATGGTAACCAACTTTGAAGACTAGAAATCACTGAAAACACAACCTAAGCCAGTGTATATGGGGAATGCCATCAAGTAACACTCCATTTACTGTAGTACACACCTGGACAGGTTCAGAAATCAGAAGCTCTGGTTATAACTGTGTGAAAGAAAACAGGAAAGTTTAAGATTGCAAGTGAGTTTTTAAAAGAACCCTCTGGAATCTAAGAAGGCTAGCAATTTGGCCTACAGCTCATAAGCAGAAGGCTGGAAGACCCCTATCCACGATCATTTCCCAGAACAAAAGAAAAGACCTAGATACAAGGCATGGTGAGGGTCTCACCTGATTAACTTATTGCAATCATTACTAGTTGATAATTCCAACTATATACATTGAGCTTACAATATCCATTTTTTGTGTCTTATTTTTAATATGAATAGACAATAAAGGATCATAAAATATTTGGTGAACATCTCTAATGTGAGAGAAAAAGAGAACATAACCAAATAAAAAAGAAGAACTTAGAAGAAGCACAGAAATGTAAGGAACTGGAAAAATAATCTTCAAACACTATAGTAGCCTCCAGAACAATGAGATGAAACAAGAAGACATAATTGGAAAGTTCTGAGAAGTTTTGTTAAAAAGAGTTTTAAAAATTAGTCAGAAGATTATAAAATAAAAAACTCAATAGAAGATTTGAAAAATAAACATAAGCTCTTCAAATGCAAAACAAGAGACAAAACAACGGAAAACAGAAAAGAAAAACAGAGGATGAATATACAAGGCTTAACAACTGAGGAACAAGAACTCCAAAAAGAGGTAATATTAAAAAATGGGAAGAAATTGTCAAGGAAATAATATTGCAAACTTTCAAGAACTGAAGATATAAACCTCTGAATTAAAATGGTCTAATAAAGATACAGCTTAATAAACTAAAAAATGAAGGTAGGAAGGAGGGTATGTATTCACATGCACACTCTGAGATACACATTTCATTATTACGAAATTGCAGAACCACGGGCATGAAAAGATCCTAAAAGCTTCTAGAAAGAAAACCAACAACAAAAAAATAAGAAATCAAGGCAATCATACAAATGAACAGAATTCAGAATAATGCCACACTTAAAGCAATACTGAAGGTTAAGACTCTGAATCAATACCATCGATATTCTAAATTGCTAATATTTAATTCCATAGTGGCCTATCATATAGGTAGAAGAATTATGTTTTCAGACATATAGGGTCTCAAAATTTATGTCCCAACAGCAGGAAGGTAATACAGGTCCAACAAATAAAGAAAAACAAAGGCTACGTCAGTAAAGAAAGGACATGGAGATTAGGACATGGATTCCACAGAAAAAAAGAAATGCCTAGGATTATGGAAGTCCCAAAATGACTGCTTTATAGGTCTACAAGAATGAAAAAAAAAAACAATCTGGATGACAATTTCATACGTTTATATGTATTGAAAAGATCTTTACAGTCTATGGATAAATTCTGGGATGAATTAATAATTAATACTTAGAAAACTAAGCAAATAAACCAAAAAAGACAATGATTAATTTCAGGTAAAAGAAAATTTTATAAAACAGAAAGTGTTATATTATAGTACAAAACATACAAGGTTCATCTATGAATATTATTTGCATTTTCTCAGTAATACAATCCCTGATTTAAACAAAAATGGTCTCATCATTTTGGAGGACAGACTAGGGGAAACACTGAAAGATATTTAAGTCATATTAGGGTATCAACACATAATACCTAAAATGTAGAAAATATAGAAGCACAAGCATATTATTTACAAATAAGTACATAAAGAATCAGTTAAAAAAAAAAAAAAAGAGCTCACAGTGGCTACCACTAAGGAGCAGGAATCTAAAGTAGACAGACATGGAAGAGGAAGGAGGTTTCTATTTTGTTGTTGTTGTTATATAAGACTTGCAAAACTACTTGACTTTCAAAACTATGTACATATATTTTTAAAAATTTTTTAAAAAGTTAACCAGGTTGGATGAAAGGCAAAGATTTAATTACTGGAAATATTTTAAATTTATAGAGAATAAAAAGATTAGAAAAATTAAACAACAAAATACCAATTACAGTTATTTTAGTTTGTGGGAAAAGTGATAATTTTAAAACTTGTTTCTCCTAGTGTTTCCAAATTTTCTTTAATAAATACTATTTTTGGTAACAGGAAAACAAACACTTTAAAAAGGATAAAATGCTATTATTACGGAGAAAAAACCTTCAGAAGAGACTCTTGGATCTATCTTCAAATACTATAAGCAGTTAAAATTCATAGGTCTAATTATCCCAATTACTTGCTTTTATCACTGCAAGTTACATATAGGAAACATTCTTTTTTTGTTCTATTTTCCATTTAAAACAAGTGATATAAATATTTTTCAAATCATACAAAAGATGCTTTGTAGTGAGTTACAGGATTGCAGTAAGGACATATATATTCTAAATAAATAAATGTGATTTTAACAAAATTCATTGTAGTTTCTGTCCAACAGGTTTTAGTATTTAAGAAAGAAATTTCAGTCTGTCATAATTTAAATCATTTACCTAAATATTCAAAGATGCTTAGAAGAAATAAAAGTCAAGTATGTTTTTCAATGTAATAACAGTTTGTAATAAAGACAACTACGTAAAAATAAATAAAAACAAAACTTATCTCTATCCACGATGCCATATTTCAAATAAGTTTTTTAAAACAAAAACTTTCACAACCAAATTTTTGTGATTTCCTTGTCAATCTACAGATATTCTCAAGGACCAGTTAAACTCATAAATCGTACTTTCACTAAGATGAACAATTCTGAGCAGTGGAAAAGTAAAGTATCAAGATCCCATGTAGATTATGAGAGTAACCACCTCGTGAAGTCAGAATATGTTTAATAAAATATGTATGGCTTCTATATAAATATAATTTACTACAAAGTTAATAATAATTTTTTTCCTATCAAAGGCAAGGGGTCCATAGAATAAAGAAAAGAAAAATCAATAAAGGAGAAAGAATATGTCAATTCTACTTACTCCCCTTTAAAATAAATGGAAACATTTCATTTAAAACTGAAAGCATACACAGCATCCCTCTATCTTTTTAAAGATACATTCTAATATATGTGATTTTATTCCATACTCTTTTATCTTTGTTATTGGCAATTGTAAAACTTTTGACTTTAGGAAACACCTGTGGCTGAAGAAAATGTAAATTCGGTTTTGAGAAATGCATTACTTTCTCTGTCAGGGGAAATAAGGAGGAATCCTCTAAGAGCGGATGACATACCTGCTTTGGTAAGTATATTATTGGTATTTGTTTTATTTTGGACTTTATTTTTAAAAATGCCACTAAACATTCATAGCTTTTTAAAGATCTCTTTACCATTGCTCCTTTATGCTAGTTTCTCTAGGTATGTTCTAGACACCACATGAACTTTACCACCTCTAGGAATGGGCCTTGAAACCCACATGACTGACACACTCTCAAAGTCTGAGAACCTCTGTCTGGCTCAACAGTTCCTAAATTCTAAATGTAAGTTCCCACTATGGAGACTTTTAGAAATTTATACAAGTCATTTTGTGACTTGGTATTGTAATCTTATATTAAGGTCAGCTGAAGACAGAGAGACGGAAAAGCAGAATTTAATTTGGTACTATAATAATCAGTCAGCACCTGACAAGAATAACTCCTTATTTTCTTAGTGCTTATATGCCCTACAACAAACAGAGCTTCTTACTTCAGGAGTCTTAAAAAATAGGAGTGTAGCAATCAGGTAATAAAAATGACACTAGATATATAAAAACGTAGTAAATTAAAGTTTTAAAGGCGTCCACTTCTAGACATTTGTTAGTGTAAAATCGCATTCTAAATTCCTTTTCCTGAGTTCTCTTTAATTGCTCATAAAACATTGGTAAAGGCATTATGATCACTGACACACGTTCCCAAAAACCATTACATAAACTACATTTCTTCCTAGAGTTTTTCAAATCAACTTTCATGAGCTAAAATTAAGTACTTTTGTTTGTCCCTATTCTTTGGGGAATGACACAAGCAATTTCTGGCAAAAATATTCACACAGTAAGCCTTTTTACGAATTGTAGGGGGCAGGGAAGGAAAAGACTTTAACAATAATCACTGTCTTGTTCTTTTGTTTAAAGGGGAATGAACTGACCCACACATACCATTTAAAAACTGCAAATTATTTAAAATAGGTATATAAATCTAAAACTGGAAAACTACAAAACAGTATTTGGCAAAGCATGATTTACTTTAACCATTTAAAGAATCCATGATTGTTCTTCCTTGAAAAGCAAATTATTTTCCAAGAATCAAGACAGTCATCAGAAAATAGGATGTTAATGGAGAGAAACCACCAGAGAATAAATAAAGCAGACGGGTCTGTGCCATTCATACTAAAGAAAGCATCTAACAGTGTGTCACTCTGTTCATGATCCATAGTAAAAGACAGCACATTCTCAACAGTGTTAACTGAACCCTGTTACACCCAGTCAGCATCAGGCAGCCCTACACAAGCTATGCCAGGACTAGCCTCCTTTCAGTTCCTCAAATGTGACAATCTCTTCCATGCTTTTACACATGCTGGTTCTTTTGTCTAGTTGACACATTCTCCCAATATTTTTCCATCATTGTGTTGCTCAGGCTTCAAGTCTCAGCTTCCTTTACTGCACATCTAAATTAGGTACTTTCATTTATAATCTCTCTAAACACCTCATAATCTTCCTCCACAGTATTTCTAACACACAGCAGATATATGTATACTGTATTTGTGTAAGGTATCTCCCTTTCCCCAGTAGGTTATACAATGAGGGCAGAGACCATGTCTGCCTCAGACAACGTGCAGTCAGTATCTAGGAAACCTGTGTAAAAGCAGACACACTTAACTGAGTAAAGTGCATTCAGTATTCCATCTCGGGTAGCCATCATTTCATATCTGTACAACTCTAACAAGACTAGACCCTGCCCACCTGCTGTGCCAGACCATAAAAATATTAACATTAAACAATGGAGGTTCCCTACTGTCCTGACAAACCACTGGGGAGTAGGAAAATGCAAATAAACTGCAGTAAAGTGTTTTTGGGCAGAAACAGGGATGAGAAGGTGCTTCTGTTAGCACAATCACTCAGTTCTCAGTTAGGTCAGGAACCTGTCACTTAGCATTCTAGAGATCTGCTTGACTGCTTTCTTCCAACTGACAGTCTCACCTTGACTAATTTTTCTTTTCCTTTAGACTAAGGGTAGAATTGAATACAAATTTACTACTCTGCCTTTTACCTCTGTGGTAGCCAGCCTCTAGTACTCACATCTCTTTGAGTAGCAGACCTGGCCGAAATTGAGCAGAACTGATCTATGTAGTTAACAGAACGTTGTGGAAATGATGGTACGAGACTTCTAAGGCTAGGACATAGAAGACATTGGGATATTCATTTTGAGCTTTTATCACTTTGGGGCATATAAGCAACCATGTTGTAAGAAAAATTTTACAGCCCTGAGGAGAGGTCCATGAGTCAACAAACGGAGTTCTTCTGCCAATAGCCAGCCATGTGAGTGTACCATCTTGGAAAAAGATCCTCCAGTTCCAGTCATGCCTTCAGATAACTGCAGCCTCAGCCAGTATGCTGACTGCTACTTCATGAGATATCCTCAGCCAGAAGTAACCAGTTGAACTGCTCCCAAATTCAAACCCACAGAAATTGTGTGAGATGACGTTTATTGTTTTGATCTGCTAAATTTAGGGATAATTATACAGAGATAACTAATATCTCTCCTCACTCAAGCTCAGTTTCCTATTTTCACCATTAATATAAAGAGAAATAATTCATTTTATTTTCATCAGATCCCATAAGAAAGACAAAACAAATGGCTGGTTTGTAAAACAGCATTTAAAAAGAATAAATTAATATCCATTTTGTTTTTTAGGGGAAAATAATTTTTTTTAATTAAATAGAGGACAGGATTTCCTAAAAGGGATGAGAAGGTAAGATAGAAAAGTTGAAACAGAGGGTGAAATACTGCGTTTAAGAACAGAAATGGAAAGAAGGAAAACAAATTCAGATGTTAAACCCCGGATGGTTTATTCCACTTGCTACCACCTTGCTTTAGCAGATTCTACTGAGATCCAGACCAAAGAAAAAGGTACAATAATCAGAGTATGGAGATGAAGAAAATATACAATATGATATCCCAGAAGGCAGCTAAGTTTGTGTTAATAAGAAAAGGAAGGAAAAAAAAATTGAAAGTGGCAGTGCGTAGTACCAAGATAATTTTTAATAGGAATATGATTGTGCATCGTAAAAGTATCAGTCTTATATTTTTTATATTATTCAGAGAAGATTTCTCAATTTTTTTCTCTTTTAAAAAAATTCCCTGTCATAAAACATGTGGAGAATATAAAATATTCTCCACATGTTTTGTGGAGATATGGAAAGACTTGTCACCACAATGCTTCCTAAAGGTGGTTAGTGGGCATGGTTTTCCCCTTCTAACAGCCAAAGATAATTTTTCTAACTTAAAAATGTTGAATTCACTTGAGATTTAAAAACATATATATCTACATATATATGTAATTCCCCTTTGCCTTATAATGCTTCCATTTCCTTTTCAATGTCCTCTTTTTAGGTTTCCCTTCACTTTTACTATAACCCAGGCTAGCAAAAAGAAAAACTGAGGTAACAGTGTCACAATGAACATTTTGTCTAACATGTTTAAAAAGCCTTTTGAAAAAAAAGGAGGAGAAACAACAATGAAAAACTTTTATTATCCACTGGTAACAGTTAATAATCTTGACTTTATCTTATATTAGAGTTTCTAAGAGTTTTCTTTCTTGAGAAGTCAAGGAGATAAACAGGAAATTTCTTAATCATAAGCTGCTGGTTTCTATTCTAAACGGTGCATCTAAGACAAACCATTGAAACAGCCAGCATTAACAGTGAAAAAGAACAAGAGCCTAGACAAAGATACTAAAAAAACTAAGCTGAATTTTGGTTAGAAGCAAAAAATGAAACCCAAATAAACATCCCCCAAAACTTGACATATAACTTTAAGTTTAATCAACAACCACTAATATCTGCTCAGCTTCTCAAGCTCCTTAAAATTAAGGAATTGAAAAGACAGGGAATTCTTTTTACAAGCAAAATCCATAAACAGAACAAAATAGTTAGATATGTGGTCAGTATTATCAACTTAGCCCCACATCATCACCTCCCTGTCAATATGGAAGTTTAGAGTTTTTAGGCCAAATCTTCTAAGAGAATTCTAACTTGGCTTTATAGGATTAAAAATGGAGAAAGTTTACAAAGTAATCCATGATTTTGATTCCATGAGAGACTTAGAGCCAGAATCAAATAGTTAAGCTGCTCCTGAAATTCTGACTCACAGAAGCTATGTAAGGTAATAAATATTTATTGCTGTTTTAAGCTGCTAAGATTTGAGATAATTTTTTATGCAGCAATAGATAAACAGTATCTGTCATGACTCAAATTGACAATTTGGTAGATTTTCACCATTGATATAAATGACAATGAGTTACATTGCATAAAGAAATATATAATAATTACTTTTTATCATTTTATAAACAGAATAACATACAGCCAAAAACAACTATGTTAATGAATTTCTTTAAATACGATAAACAATTAGTGAAGACTGCTACGGTAGGATAAGTGGGCCGATTCTTTTTCCTAATTTGTTTCAACTTCTCTGAAGAGCTATTTTTCACCTCAGAGAAGCTACTATAAAATATTCCCCTTTCAAAACCCTTTGACAGTAGAAGAAAAAATGAGAAAGGAGGTTAGGGATAATTCTAGGCTGGAATCACTGCAAACTGTGAATACAAGTATCCCAAGAAATATTTTTAATATTTTTGTACTTGAAAGAATTCTAGAAAACTGACTAGTGTATACTTTTAGATCCATTCTTCATTCTCCAGTGAACTGAAGCATGTCTAAACAGTAAATTTTCCTTAAATTGTAAGTCAACGGAGGTGAGTTCACATTAAGCAACAAAAGTATGAAATTTCATAAAAACAAAGATTGCCATTAATAAATGTATAACAGAATTTTATAGTAGATATAGGTGCTACTTAAGGTTCACTTTCATATAAAAATGAGTAAGATAAGCAAATTGGTATACAATATAAATATATATCTTTTTTAAAAAGTCACCTACCCTTAAGAGGATCATGTTCTGCTCTCATAATATCAATAAGCGAATTTTCCAAAGAGTGCATATTCAAACTGTCATACATTCTATTTCGATCCTGAAAGAGAATAGAAAAAAAGACATTATAATCTATACATTTTTTCCAAAAAGTGATTATAAAAATACTAAGTTCTCCTACATAAAAGAGGACATCTGATGAACATATTACTAATTAATCGGTATCCCACAAAATACCAATAACTAAAGATCTCATGAGCTACAATGTTTCTTGCATTGGAGGACATTATTTTCGGTACATTTATCTCTTAAATCTTTTATCAAAAATAATCTAATTTTACTGGCAATACTAATGCAATACAGTAAAATAATTTCTATGGTAATCTTTCTCTATAAAGTTTCCTAACATATTATACACACAGAAAGCATTTTTTGGTTAATTTCTAAACTTTTCTCACATATTTAGGAAGACAGACACTGGCATGTGGAAAATAAATATTTGGGAAAAATATTTTAGTTCCATAATTGCACCATACTTTAAACATCTATCAAACATTTTGTTATCTGACATAGTCTGCATTTCAACATGAGTGCATAAACAACTTACATGGTAAAAATCAAAAGCATAAGACACTAACCCCAGAACAAAGACTAATACCTAGAATATTCATATTCATATCTTACTCTCTAAAGTGCTTCCATATTGGTCTCTGCATTGTAACCTTCACCAACTCCCCTGAAAAATAGGCAGACGGAGGAGGAAAGCGTAAAAGCACAGTAATC
Organism: Cebus imitator; assembly: GCF_001604975.1. NCBI lineage: Eukaryota > Metazoa > Chordata > Mammalia > Primates > Cebidae > Cebus > Cebus imitator. The sequence goes on along the minus strand of NW_016107564.1, from coordinate 2,107,266 downwards.
TCATTAAGTTGCTACTTCACCAAGTCTCCAAAGTCTTGTGTTGTCAGATCCTTGTTTGCTGAATGTTCGATCCCTCCACTTGCTTATCTGAAAGAATCTGACTCTTTAATGTCCATGAATTTTTACTGTATTCTGTTCAACACATACTCAATGTACCTGGAAAAAGGTAAGTGAGGAACTACTAGAGGAAGCTCTGGCCCATGCCCTCCAAACAATCTAGGAGTATCCCCAAAATATCCACACAGTTAAGTATGTGTGTACACACATGTGCAAGCTTATGTATATGTGGGGGAGGCAGGGGATATGCCATTCTAAACTCTCAAAAAATGACTGCCACAGAAAATGGAAAGGGAAGAATCTGAAAATTAAGTAGAAATAAAAGTCCCAACAGAAATCAAAATAAGGCACTTATTAACCTGGGTCCATGAGCTTTAATAGAGACCAGAAGTCTCTGAAATTATATATAATATATTGTACATGGATGTACAGTAGTCCCCCGTTTCAGCATTTTGCTTTCCATGATTTCAGTTATCTGTAGGACAGTACAATACGATATTCTGAGAGAGAGAGATATGCCACATTTATATAACTTTTACTACATTACATTTTATAATTTTCCTATTTTATTAGTTATTGTTGTTAATCACTTTCTGTGAATAATTTATGATTTAAACTTTGTCATACATATGTTTGCATCGGAAAAAAACAGCATATAAAGGCACTGTTTGCAGTTTCAGGCATCCACTGATTGTCTTAGAATGTATCCCTCATGGATAAGGGGTGACTAGTGTATATGTAATTTTGGTTTTTTCCTGAAGAAAAGATTTATAGCTTTCATCAGTTTTCCACTGAAGTCCACAATTCAGAGAAGATTCAGAATCAGTTCTTCAGAAAGCTGAAGAAAAACCTAAGAAGCTTTCCTAAAAATATGTTCATTTATTTACTCTATTTTGATGCTTAGATTAGGATTGTAGCCTTTAGGTTGTAGCCTTTTAAAAGCTACGGGTTCAGAATCAGTACTGTAGACTAAGTAAGTTGCTGTCAAGGAGTTTAAAAGGGTAAAAAGTAACACTGAATGATGGAAAGAATGCTAGACTGGAGGCTCTTATTCCAGCTTTACCACCAATTAATTCTATCAGTACTTTTTATTGATTTTTACTGCAAGGCCCCTGAGGTAAAACACATACATCAATAACAGCTGCTCACTAGAACAATGACCTTGATTAGTGACAGAGGCACAAAGAATTAGTGAACTCTAACAGTGGTTTCTAAACTTGAGCATGCTTCAGAATCATCTGGAAGGCTGGTTAAACACATCAAATGAAACACATCAAATTCAGTAGGTCTGGAGTGGCACCTGAGAATCTGTATACCTAACAGGTTCCCAGGTGACACTGATTCTGCTGGCCTGGATATCACACTTTTTAAGAAACAATTAGTTTCTGCCTCTGAAGTCATTAAATCTCTCTAGGCTGTGGTTTCAACTTCTAAAAATAATCATGTCAGGCTAGATGATGCCTAGAGTCTTGTTAAAAATTATAGAAAAAAATAGACTCAAAATACTGTAAAATAAACGAAATATTAATAAAGCTGAAACAGAGAAGAGGATGGCCCACAGGCAAAAATGACATACTTATTTTAGGAATCTATCCAAATATTTCCATTTTCTCTGTGCTTCCACTATACTGTGTTCATAACTAATTTGTTGATTTTCCTGTTTCTCCCACTAAACTTCTAAGTTGATTAAGGATAGGGACTATCTAATTACAGAATACAGCTAGTTCTCAAATGTCTGTTGAATGCATACTCCTTTATCTCTACCATAAAAACTTTATAAAAATGTAAAAAAAAAATTGAGTTCTGTGAGGAGAAAGACTGCAGTAATTGTAAAGGTCTATAAAACTTTCTCAGAATCCTCAAGGGAATAGGTAGTCAAATGTTAACTGACTAAACTGAGACAAGCATCAGATTAATGTGGCTTGCTATGAACCTGAATTTCCAATCACCCAATGGAAGATTAAGTACTATTATACTGAAAGTTCCCAGATGTATTTAAAATATAATTATAAAATGTAAGCTGTAATGATAAAAATTGATGTTCATATAACAAAGCAAAAAATCCCTCTGAAGATATGCCATGTCATGAAGGTTCTAAGAGAATATTGTAAATAAATACTTTATTATCCTACTTACCCTAAATCCTCACAAAGGGAATATATCACAATTCATGGTTATATTTTTAGGTTGATGATTCTAAACAGAATCAGCCTATGTCCAGTCAACCAATGACCTTAATTAATGGTAACTATTAAATCACCCGAACAATATTTCCCAAGTAACTTCCTTTTCCTGGAGGTTTTGGAGGAAAGTACCCTTGCGGTGTGTTCTTGCTCTGGAGCATAGTAGAACTATTGCATAGGTCATGGACAATGTTTAAAGTATGAAGGAGAATATCCTGTAGCTATAAATATCAGTGACCACTATATAATCAATTCTGAGAGGTGTTATTCAAAAAGGCTGCATGTTTTAATAACTTCAGCCTGAAGATCTATATCTAACTGAATCAGTGAGACATCTATTTATAAGGTCTCTTATTTTCCGTTTTCTGTTAAGTATTTGATCCTAAACTCCTACTCTAGGAAAGAAAACAGCACAGCTATTTTAAAACAATTAGCTTGGTTATACTTTGTAAAGCATCAGCTGAATCCCATGTGATTTTCAAAGCAACAAACAAAAAACAGTCTTGGGCAACCAAAAAGCACATGACATCTCAAAACTGCTTTTTAAATTTAATGAAACCTATAGACTTATATGCAAAAGATATAGATAATTATATTAAATAAATTGTGGGAATTAAAATATGACTTCTGAAAAAACAGAAACAAATCTGGTTATAAAACAAAAACTCATGCATTCTTCTGAAATAAAGATATCAGGAAAAATTGTGTTCATACAAACTGCCATCAGTTTAAAAACTAAATAGAAGAACTAAAGCAATTTTCAAGTGACCATGAACACACCAGTACTAATTATCATTAATAAATATGGAAAATCATAGCAACGTAATTTACATTTATTACTACAAGGTTATTTGAAAACACCAAAATATTTCGCAAAAATAAGGCTATGAGGAAAGGTGTGCATGAAATCTATTCTAAAACATAAAAACTAACCGGCAAAGAATCAACTTAGTGGGCTTTCAGAAACTGAGATTATGGAATCTCACAATAACTGACAGAATAAAATAAGAAAACATTTTTGAAAAAGGTATAACCTCTTTTATTATAATATTTATTTCATGGTTTTTCTTAAACCCAGATATTTGCCACAAACACTATGTGAGTGTCAGTAAAAGCTTACAAAGGTTGAAAAACACAGGAAAAAAAACAAAGTAATCTTAATCTTGAAAAAAGATGACCTAAGAAAAGATGATAAACACTGAAAAATAAGGAGATCAATGCAAAATTTTAGAAATAGTATGACAAAGGGAACTCAAACTTCATTACAAGAGAACTTTTTGAAGAGATATTAATTTTTTTGCTGGGATATATTAAAAACTCTGTTTTATTTCAAAAGAAATGGTCAATCAGAAACTTTTCCTCTTGAAAATGAGGTACTCTTCCAAAGAAAAATAAGATTATAGAAAACCCCTATATTCTTATATTTAATGATATAGCAGATGCTTGAACATGTATTATTCTGCTTAACTAGGAAGATCAGATTTATATTGTACTTGTAATGTTTGTGTTTAGTTCTCTAATTTTTACTTTAAAATAAAGCAATGTAGTGCTAATATTGTCTTTAATTTTAAGTAAATATTGATCACACATTCCTGTTACACAATGTTATTGCCCCATACTCAACTAGCAGCAGATGACGTGCTACTCTGCTTCACTGCATAACGTAGTACTCAATCTCATAAGCTCTCTTCTCTTTCCCTAGTTGTTCCACATAGATAACCCTTATTCACCCAACTCAACTCTTACCTTCTCTAAGACAAATAATAGTATTTTTTATCCATATATCTCAAGGGTAATTAAAACACATACAGAACAAATGAAGATATATTTCTTGAATTTTCTCTATTAATTTTGAACCTCAACACAGGGTGTTAGTCATACTCAGGAAAAAAAAAAATCAAATGTTTTAAAAGGCCAAAGCTATTTTAGTATTCACAAGAATTAAAGAAAACAGAAAGACAAGAACAATTAAAGAACTGAACACAGAATAGGAAATCAAAAGAAAGCATCCATTACTTAAGCCGTATACAAGAGTCCATTCTTTTTCATTTTCAATGGCCATGTAACAGTTTGATGACTTTGAATGTCCCTGAAGTTCATCTGGTTTTTGAACCACTATTTACGAAACGCTTTATCAGATAAACAAATTGGACTTGGTATGCATCTATATACTGTTTTTTCTGTGTGTAAGGTGAGTAAAGACTCAAATAATATTTTTCTGAGACAGATCTCTAAATTACCATTTACCACATTATCACAATAGCCTATTAAAGATTAGTGAAAAATATCTTTAATTAATTCTAGGTAGTTTATTATGTGACATGCTCAAGCACTGCAAGCAGAACTAGAGTTGATATACTGATAATTCCCCAGTTGAAAGGCAGGCTGACATGCATGTATATACTTCATATACTCAATTATAGCTGCAAGACATTACTTTGTTTACAGTGAGCTAATATGTCATATGTAAACTTGTTAGTAATAATAACCTCAGTTAAAGGATATTTACTCTTTATGTTTTGGATAAATATACTGTAACCTTAACATCAAACTGAAAACTCCTATTTTTTTGGGAGGTGGGAGTGGTGTCTTGTTACGTTACCCAGGTTGGACTCAACTCCTGGGCTCAGGCAATCTTCCTGCCTCAGTCTCCCAAGTAGTGTACGTTGCTGGATCTGGCTGCAGATTCCATTTTAATATAATTTAGAATTCACACTTTTGAGTATGATTCTTGCAAGGGTAACTAGCTAATGACATTTTAAAGTAGAATAATTAATAGCCCTAAAGAAATTCATGGAGATATGTTAGGCCACAGTCATAGCTCAAGCCTGTATTCCCAGCACGTTGGAGGCCATGTCAGGTGGATCATGTGAGGACAGGAGTTCTGAGACCAGCCTGGCCAACATGGTAAAACCCTGTCTCTACTACTAAAACAAAAATTAGCCAGGCGTGGTAGTGTATGCCTGTAATCATAGCTACTGGGGAGGCTGAGGCACAAGAATCGCTTCAACCCGTGAGGCGGAGGTTGTTGTGAGCAAAGATAATGCAACTGTACTCCAGCCTGAGCGACGGTGAAACAAGAAAGGAAAGGAAAGGAAGAGGGAGACAGAGAAAGAAAGAGAAGGAAAGAAAGAGAAATCCATACAGATATATAATACTCATTTTAAAGTCAGAAATGTTTATAATTTACATTTCTTTTAAAAAGTTTTAAATTTGAGGGTTTTCTATTTTAAAAAAAAAAGCTAATTTAAAATAAAATTCCAACCCCCAAAATTTTACATATAACAAAAATAAAAATCAACCTACAAAACTAGTTCTTTCCTATTCATTGAATTCAATTACATGTTCAGCTCTCGATATAAGTTAACCCGCAGTATCCAACTATAAGAATTAAGACTTCAGTTTCATAATTTTGTATTATATTCTAGGCCCTAACCAGTTTGAGACTAAAGGAAATAAAAAGTTAAATGTTTTAAAATAATGTACTTGTTAACAAAAATGTACTAGAATTACATTGTATATGATGACAAAAGGTCAAAAAATAATCTCCACAAGTATTTAAGTGACTAAGTATCTTCTATAATTTAATTTTGCCAAAGAATGAGAAACTACCCAACATTTTAAGATACCAATTTCATTTTGTAGCTGCTGTGGTATTTTTAAAAGCATCAACTTCAAATACCTCAACCTTTATAGAAAGACAGAAACACAAAACAAATTATATATAAGTACCCTCAGGTACTTAGAGGAGATAATGACATTGCCTTCAAGCCCAGTTGAAATGTCACATACTACCTCCACTGCCTTAGACTAATGCCTTAGACCCTTTGCTCAAAGAAACCAAGAGGTTGGTATTCTAAAAATAGAGGCTAGGGGGTGGGGGAGCAGAGAGGAAAAGAAATGGCCAAAAGAGATCAGAGAAAGTGTAAAAGCTGGCTGAAAGGCCTTAAATGACCTAGTTCAAGGTCCTCCTTTGACAGATAAGGAAACTGTAACCCAGAGAGATGAAAGCCCATAAACTATGACATTCAATGTCATAAAGATTATGAGGAAGAGGAAGAAGATCCAAGTTTCAGGCCCTCTTTCCTTCCAGCTCCATTTACTTTCCATTATCTTTCCCCCCCGCCCCACCATCATTGTCTTCTACTTCATCACATCACACCTCTGGCTCAACAGTCCAAAGGGAATGCCAATATCTCAGCAGTTTACCAGAGAAGTTTATCTTTAAGCACCAAAATCCTTTTCCCTAAAATAAATTTCCCTAAAATCTTAGGTTATGAAACAGGTAAAAGCAGGGGAACTTTGACCAAAGTCTAAGTGGGAGGGCAGCCCCAATGGTGGCAGCCCCAGATGCTGGTTTAAAAGCTTCCCTTTCATTATCACCCCTGTCTCCTCTCTAGCATTCCACCAATTGAAATCAACTCAATAACCTGGTTTCTCAACATCTGTCCCTGCCTCATGGACCCTTTATGCCAGCTAATTTGTATTATTTTCCATGGATACTTATTTCTCCTATATATGTACCCATCCTATCACTTCTTCCTGCACAAACAGGATAATTATGTCCTTTTCTATCTGAAAATATTTCTCCTGCCAATTTCAAAATAATTATATTAATTTTCTTCTCCTAAACATACCATCTCCTAGGCATTCATGTATTAAATTTGAACAATACAAAAATGCTATCATAAAAATGTCACTAATAAGGCTTAACTAGACTATAGAAGAGAAGAGAGTAGAAGTAAATAGCTAACATATTAACAAGACAGTACATTGCAAATTACATGCAGTAACTACCATTTCTAGGTGAAGACACTGGCAGGACTACTTTGGAAAATAGGCAGGACTTGGCTAAAACAATTGCTAGTGGTTGATTATCAAAATTAGTGCTAATCTTCTAGATTAGAATGCTACTTACAAATGTATTATTAATCTGTTTGTATCCTTACTTGTAAAATCATCTCATGCTGATAAATTAACCAAGGAAGAGACTCAGAATAATATAGCCCCATTTCTATAACACACGCAATGTTAAGTCTATACTCATTCAAACTTGAGCTCTGTAAGAAGGAACCTTCATATATAAGGACTGAGCTTTCTATACCCTGTAATAACCCTTACCACCTGGTACCTAGTATACATTCAGTTTGCAGAAAGACAGTATTTTGTGACCAACAAAGGTGTGAATGTAATTTGACTAAGACTAACTCCCAGTTTTTTGACTAAAACTTTCTTCCTAGGAAACTGATCATTTGGAAAAAGTCTGGGTATAAAAGCAGTAACAAAATTAAGAACACTAGGCTATACATTTTTTAAATAAAGGTGAAAAACTGAACCAAGACAAATCTTTTTTAGAAATATATCTCAAAACAAATGTAGAATTCATGACAAAAATTTACTGAAAAGTTCTATGAAACACTGATTAAATATAAAGCTGGATGTTAAGTAAACATGATTTTGTACCTAATTGCATATAATTTTGAAAAGAAATACAATCTGTTTAGTTTGACTGATGTTTAAAGTCAGGTGCTCTTGTGTATATAATCCCTTTTTCCGAACAAAAAATTATGTTTTAGAAATATAAAAGGATTATTCATTGCTCTTAAATTTGAAAATAAAAAATTCTTATATTAAATAGTTCAAATCCGGTGATCCTTAAAAAATAAATTGCTTCAGTGTCCTCTAACATATGCTACCATAAGTATAATAAGAAAATAAGTAATAAATCCTACTCATAATATAAATACTAAACTCCTAACCAAAATCCTAAAAAGTATACACTGTGCAGCCTACCTGGTCTATTCTGGATGTTCCGGCTGCAGTGCACCAACTATCTTGGAGTGAATCTGAGCCCCAAGCTGGCAACTGCAAACTAGATCTCACCTTCAATAGCATAGAAGTTTTCATCAGAAATGAGCAGTTGTCTTCCCCAAACCCACCCAAAGAAAGAAAGAAAATAAAAAATAAAGCTCTATCATAAATCCTTATTCCATCCATTAACAGTTTAAGAAAAACAAAACCAAACAAAAACCTCACTTGCAATAGCCATAAGGAAACTTCAACAAAATAATAAAAAGCCTGAAAAAAAAAAAAAAAACCAGTCTAATCATCACAACTATTAGGCCACATTTAGGAAAAATATGTGAATTTAGTGAAAATAAATTTAAATTAGATGTGAAAAGCCCTAATATTATTTTGCCACAATCATAGCTGTACTAAGTATATCCTAACATATATATACAGCCGATCACAGTCAAATACAAGAATAGTTACAATTACAGAACATTTTAGCTTAGCTATGTTATAGGAGAAAAAATTTTGGTGGCCCATCAGAGTTTATAAAGTAAAGCATTCTTAAAGAGCTGCCAATTGAAAGCTTCAACATGTATTTAAAAAATACAACAAGGTTTTCTATGTTTTACTAAGCTTATTTTCCACTGAGTGTTTAGAGAATTTTTTTATACTCTCAATTTTCTCTGTATAGATATCTCAACCTTTGTTAAATTACATGCTTAAAAATTAAAACTTTATTTGAAAGAATGTTAATTTTAACATACTACTACCACCATCACCCAACTACCTATTTTGAAAGATTAACATGAGAGATAAGGTTATTTACATACCATTCTTACCTGTAAGGGTAACAGTGTATTACTATTGTTGTCTGTTCTGAAAACATTATCTTCAATCCAAGATTTTGGAGTCAGTGATGGAGTTGAGCGAGTAAATTTCGGTGGTGCAATGACATTACCAGAAAACGGTTTCTTCAATGGAGATATCTGATTCATTGTTCCTGGAATTCCCATGTTGCCGGTTCTACGGTGATCTCTGCCATGCATTGCTCCCCAGGACATACTTCCAGTGCCCCAGCCACTGCTCTGATGGTTGCTCCAGGGAGATTGTTTCAGAAGAGGCTGGGGAAAACATATCTATTTAAATTACAGCATTTAAAGAGTTTACAATTCAAATTGAAATTTCAGACCTAAGAATTTATATAATGAAATATATAAAGACAAAATAATACATCTTTCCTAGCTTGTACAAGTTAATAGTCTTGAGATCTTTTTACGTGAAATCATATTTGATGCTGGTACAGTTTTCATCTTCTTGTCTACTATAAATATCATGATATTTTATGACAGGAAAACAGAACCATGTACTTTTTTTCCTTCAAAAATAACTGTATACATGATAAATATGAAGAAAAAATAAATTGAAATTAACTTTGAAGATTCTTAAAGATATAATCTACACGGTGATCTAAAAGCAACCATATTATGCTAGGCACACAACTAAAAATATGTTCTTTGTTAATTAAAATATCCTACTCATCCAAGTGAAATATTTAGACTTCATGTTTCCAAAACAAGTTGCACTACTACAAAAGTGGTAATTTACTCAATTGCACAAATTAAAAACGCCTTTTAGAATAAGAACAGCATAGAAACTACGTCATTTTTCTACATTGCTTATTTAACTGTTAAGGCATTTTATTCCAGTTTTAGTATAGTTTGTTTTAAAGTGTTTTTGTTTTTATATCACTTAATTATCCATGAACTGTGAAGCAATTATCTGATGTTGCCCATAGGTGGATCCACTGAGGTATACCGCCAATTAACTACATGCTTTGATTATTCCAGTAGAGATCTTGATACAAGTCTCCATCAAGTTGATTCATTTTCAAAAGTAAATTACATCCTAATCTAAAACCTGGGGCAAGAAAAGTTAAGTCATTAAAGGATGGAAATCCCACTGAAAGGTTGTAATTGTAGTTTTGGGTTTTTGGTATTTTTTTTTTAAAGAAGTACTCATTGCTGGTAATTCTACTGTCAATACGTTTATACTTTAATACTTTGGTGTTAAGATGTAGCGAAAGAAGTATGAGCCATGCAGTTACTAAAAACAAATATGGTTCTCTTAAAATTGAACCTTTTATAAGACAATTAAAAGAGAAAATCCTGATCTATAGCACCAACGTTTAAAAACTTTTAAATGCTAACATAGTCATGAATATATATTACCCCTTCCCCCTCCACAGAGTCCCAAAGCATAAGTAGGGAGCCATGGACAAATCACTTCATTCTTGAGGGCCTTACTTTCCTTATTAAATAAGTTAATGCTCAAAGCTGTCTTCCAGTGATCTAAAATTCTTTATGAAAGCTGTGTGGCCTGTCACACTCCATGGCTAGACATATTTTTTGTCCAAAAGAAGATTACAGTTAAATATGGATCACGGTATATGTTATTCCAGTGCTTTGTATCACAACTTTAAGAATACAAAATTACCTATAGATAATTTTCTGTGGACAAGTTTCCAGTTAACAAAATGAAGACCCTGAGACACAAAAGACAGTTGCAGAGGACTATAAAAATCATGTAAAAGTGGAAAGTTATTTCAATATCCCTATCTTCAAACCTTATAGGCCACATTCTCTTTTGTAAAAAGAAATCAGTGATTCAACAAAAACTGTTAACTGTCACTTTGCGTCATTTAGATAAACTGTTAACTTTCACTTAGGTAATCCTTGAAAACTTTGGTCAGCTGAAAAAGTTATGGGGTTAAGGTCAAATTTTGCTTCTCTCTCAATGCTTAATCACGAAAATGGAAAATGGCCTTAAACAGAGTGAACACTGCAACAAATGCTAACAAGATTAAAAACTAACAAGACATTCTTTCAACGTCAACTCACCAACCCACCGGTCACCCAAAAATTGTATTGAGGGAATAACAACAACAAAAAAAATCTTAAATCAGAAAAGATCCAGATAAATACTCTGCCCAGTGTTATTTCATAACACTACCTACTTAAAATACACACGGCCCACATAATCCCTTGTAGAAGGTTAGGGCCACCAAAGAATGTACCTAAAAGTCTAGGAGATACACTAATCCCAGCTCCAAGTTTAGTTTTGTCTTAAGACCCACAAAACATAACCCCAACATTGAAAAGCACACTAACTAGGGCAATCATGGGGTATCTTGGTTTGAACCGGAGCCGTCACTAACAGTTTCTCTGTCCCAGTCCTGTGACAGCCGAGGACGCGGCCCCGCGGGAACCAGGTCCGGTGAGGAACGCGGCCGGCTGCTCCCTCCCGACTCGCTGGCAGCACAGGGTGCGGCGCTGCCGGCAGGTTGACCGTGGGCGGAGCTTTGGGAGCGGCTCGAAGGACCCCCCGGCGGGATGTGGCTTCTCGGCGAGATCCCGCCGGCCAATTAAGAATGAAACAAACTCCAAAGAAAAAAATGCCTTTCCGCCTTCCCTCATTGGACGGCGGGGCAGAATCAAGGGCTCCCCCGCACGCACCTTCTCCGGCAATTGTATTTCTCCTGCCCAAGTTCACTTCCCACGGCCGCTCTTCCTAGGTCCCCGACCCGCCCCCGGTCCTCGCCGCGCCTCCCCGAGTCGGCGGTCCGGGACGGCGGCCCTCCAGGCCCGGGGCACTGTGTGCGCCCGCTAGGAGGGCCGGGGAGAGTTGCCGCGTCCGGCCGCCCGCCGCCCCAGCGCTATTCAGCCTCTGCCCCAGCCCCCACCGCCGCGCCGGGACGTTCGAGGGGGCGCCGGGCCAGCGGCGGCTCCCAGAGCGACCTAGTCTCCCAGATCCGCGTAGCCCACGGTGGCCACTGCCCTTCTGCCCTGCCGGAGGCTGGGGTTCCGCGTCCTGTCACGGTTGTCAGCTCTCTCAGTCCCACTCTTACTTGGGCGAGTGGCTCCCGTCGCGGTTTCTCTCCGAGCTAAGGTCGGGTCCCTGGCCTCCCCGCCGCCGCCTTCGTCCCCCACCCGCGGTCTCCTGGCCCCGTGGCGCAGCCAGGCTGCCGCCCGCCGTACCTGGTGGTGGTTATAGGAGTTCCTCTGCTGTAGGAAGGCGGCGGCCGCCGCCTGGTGCTGCTGCTGGAGCTGCGGGCTGACGGGCGACCTCCGGCTCTGCGGCTGCTGCGGCGCTGTAGGCGGCGGGGGCTGCTGTTGAGGTAAATTCATGGCGGGCGGCGGCGGCGGGGGCACGGCGGTCGCCGAGAAGGGGCCGCCGAAGCCGCCGCCGCCGCCGCCGCCGCCGCCGCCGCTGGCCGGCACGCTGAGCCCCGCGCAGCCATGCGGCGACACCGGCGAGAAGCTCGGGAAGAAGGCCGGGTTCATGGACGACGGCAGCCCGGGGTAGAAGCCGTTCTCAGAGTCGGGGCTGGGCGGCGGCATGGCGCTGAGCGAGCCGCCGCCGCCGTTCGGGGTGGTGGCCGACGAGCCGGGCGGCTGCGGCTGCGGCTGGGGCGGCTGCTGGGGTGGTGGCGGCTGCTGCGGCGGCTGGGGCGCCGGCTGCTGCTGGGGCTGGGGTGGCGGCGACGCGGTCTGCACCGACCAGGGGGTGCCGAAGCCGGGCAGCGGCGGCGGCGACGCGGAGCCGCCTCCCCCTCCGCCTCCTGGGGGCCCCCCGCCCCCGCCGCCGCTGCCGCCGCCGCCGCCGCCGCCGCCGCCGCCGGGGTGTGGAAGGTCCGGGCTCTGCAGACTGCTGAAGGCGCCCGCGCCGAGCGCCCCGCCGGGCAAGAGGTTACTAGGACTGTTGAGCAGAGGGTGGTTGGGGGACTCCATGGAGCCCGGTGCGGGGTTCACCGGCGGCGTCGAGGGGGCCAAGCCCGCATTGGGGGACTCGGTGGCGCTGCCCTCGCCCGCGGCTGGGGTCTTGCGAGGGCTGCCCGCGCCTCCGTGGCGGCGCCGCGGGGCTGCGGACGACGAGGGCGGGAGCTGTGGGAGCGGGGGCAGGTCGGCTGGACGCTGCCGCTGGGCGAAGTCCTGCGACGGGAGGTGCTGCGGGTGCGGGAGGCTGAACTGCTGCGGCTGCTGTTGCTGCTGGAGCTGGGCGAGCTGCGCGGGCTGGAGGAGATGGCCGGCCGGCGGCGGCGGCGGCGGCGGCGGCGGACTGAACCGGCCCGGGCAGTAGAGCGGCGGAGGCGGCGGCAGCTTCGAGTCCGGAGGGTGGGGAAGGTGGGGAGGGCTGAACTCTTTCCTCTTCTGGCTGCTCAGCTGCTGCTGCTGCCGCTTACTGAAGTCCTGCGGGGAGGAGGTGCGGCAGCAGCAGCAGGAGGAGGCGGAGGAGGAGGAGGGGTGGTGCAGACTCGGTTTGAAGTCCTGGGAGGGGAGGAGGTGGGTCACACCCGCGATCGTGCCGCCGCCGGGGTGGTGGTTGGGGAGTTTCTCCGCGGCCGCCGCCCCCGAAAGCGGCCGCGCCGGCTGCTGTGTCAGCCCCAGCAGCAGCTCATCCTGCATGGTCTGCTGATGCACCAGGAACGAGGAGGAAGAGGAAGCGGCGGCGGCCGGGCTGCCCGCGCCGCCGCCGAGGGGGATGGAGAAGGGGGAGGCGGCCTCTAAGAAGCCGGTGACAGGCAACGGTGGCGGCGACAGCGGGCCGAAGGGCGTGGCGGAGGGCAGTGAGTTGGCGGACCCCGCGGCGTAGGGACCGTACGCCTCGCCGCTGAACAAGGGCCCAGGGCTGCTGCTTCGGAGCGGGGCGGTCTGCAGCACCCCAAACCCGAAATCCCTCATTTATCAGGCTGGCGGCAGCGGGAGGAGAAGCGCTTCCTCCCCTGCCCCACCTAGGAAGCCGCCGGCTCTTGAGCTGCGTGGCCGTGGTGGAAGGAGAGGGAGTCAGTGAGAGAGGGACACCGTGACTGAGCCAGTGGACACCGACTTCGGCCCCACCACCCCTCGCGGCGATCACCGCCGCCACCTCCCGAGACCTGCTCGGGCGCCGCCCCCACCGCCGCCGCCACCGCCCTGGCGGCTTAAGAACCCCGGAACGTGCGTCAGCGCCACCTCACAATCGCGCCGCCCCCCGTGGTGCGTCCTGGCACGCGCGGGCTTGAGGCCACCGCGCCCCCGTCGCCCCGCCCCGCCCCTCATTAATATGCAGACGCAGCCGGGGGCGCGCTGGCGCTCCCTGGAGGGCGGGAGCGAGCGGCACGTCTCCTTGGGTCTCTCTGCGTCGGGGGAAATGGAAAGGCCAGTTGGGGCGGGGGTCGACTGGAGCACTGGGCGGGCGCGCGCACTAGGGCGGGCGCGCGCGGGAGAAAGGGACGGTTCCTGGGCAACGGCCCCTCCCTGGCGCGGGATCCGCGCAGAGCCTGCCCGGGTCGCACGCGTCTCCGCCCCTCGCGGTGCCGCCTCCTTCCTGTCACCTCCGTTCCGCCCTCAGTCGCAGAAGCCCAGCCTCACCACTCGGGGTTCCCAGGGCGGGGCTGGCCCGCAGGGGAAACTGAGGCCTGGGACCCCGACGGGCGCCTGCACTGTGCGAACTCGCATTGAAATAGGCGCCCGAGACCCCCAGCACAACGCGGGAGCCCGGTCCAGCCCGGGGTCGGGAGGGGTCCTGTGGCGAACTCGCGTCTGGGCTGTGCCTGCTTGAAGTCCGCGGAGCGTGTCGCCCCGCACCTCTAGACCCCGAGTCCCCGACTTAGGGCCTCCTCGTCGTCTTAGGAAGCGCTCTCTAGGTTTGTTTCTATGTTTTAGGCGCTGGAGGGGTTGCTGTCACCGACATCCTATAGCCGCCGAGAGTGTTTTCTGCAGGGTAAACATGAAGCCTCGGAGTCCCGGCTGTATTCCAGGCATTTTCATTTGGGTAAGGAGGAACAAACACACTCCGCGTGGTTATTTGCACACTCTGATGCGTGGAACGGGTTCCGCGGCAAGCTCCCATGGTAACCCCGTGCCAGCTCCATTTCTTAAAAGTGTTTCATGTGCCATCATCAGGGCTGCAGCGTGGGACTCCTCCCCACCACATTCATTCCGGGGTCCCCGCCCCTTCCCCCCAGGGAGACTAAACATTTCCTAAGCTTTATGAATTTTCAAGAGAGAAAGATTTCTTACATCAGGGAAAAAAGGAGGTTCTGACTCAGCAGCAGACTTGTTGAGACTTGCAAAATGGAAGGAAGAGAGCTTTCCATGGTAGAGCTCTTTAGAAGTATTAGAGGAGGAACTAATCCCGTGTGTTTCCTTTCGTATAGAAACATTTTACATAAAGTATTTGAAGGTCTAGATAAAGAATAACAGAGTGATTGGTCCATATTACATGATGAGATGAACTTCATATTCTGTTTGGTAATTTTAACTGTTTTACTTGATGCTTAGAGAAGTGAAACTACTAAATGAGTCCTAGAATATAGACTCTAACCCCAAAACAATAGAAGGTAGATTCAGGCTTTACTTGATTTTGGTTTACAAGTAGACTAAGATTAAATATTTGATGTTATACATTAGCATACTCTTACTGATGTAGGCAGAGTGTACATTTTTACAAGCCTTCATTCTCTATTAGTTAAATTTGAATTCTTCTATTCAGTGTCTCAAATTTACATCAAAATAAACACTGGAGAAAGAGAGCAGCATTGTTCGGGGGGACTGTATTTCATGTATAAGCTTTGTCTCTGATATCCTGTCTAATGAACTAAGTTGTATGTTGCATTTACAATAAGGAAAAAGTACTTCCTAAAAAACTCATACATGGTTCAGAACTTGGTCAGGTGAACAGAATCATCTTAATAATCTCAGAATCATTTTTAACAATCAGGCAAAATGTAAAACTGGAGAAGTACTTTTATTATTCTAAATTACAATGTCTAGAAAATAACCTGAGCTCAGACTTTAAAATATAAATGGTTATTTTCACATTACATTTTGATATCTTCTTAAATATTCATTTTTTAAATGTATTTTGCAGGGAAAAAAACTAATTCTGCAACTAAGAAATGTAAAGTCTTAAAAACGGATGAATTTTTTTTCCAAGTACAGTTGTTTGAAATCATTTGATTGAAATCATTTGTAGTTCCAACAACAAATCTTGAAATAGGAAGAAAATATAGGCATAAACTTTAGCTCAATCATCCATTAACACTGCCAGTTAGTAAGGATGAGAAAGAGCATATTTTTAAAAGCTAGCTGGTGGCTTTCTGGGCTACAGTTTGAACAAAAACAAGATTTCTTAGTGCTCTGGTACTAGTTTGGTTTTTGAGGATCTACAGCTCTCTGAAATGGGGAAAAGCCATCAAGTTTGTTATTACATAATAATGTCAAACTTCATATTAAGTATACAAAGTTCCAAATCCTGCCAGAGCCTCTACTCACTGCTTTTGTGAGGGCCCCATTTTTTTAGAGCAGAAAGTTACTTTCTGACATCTTGTAAGCTGGTGATCTTCCCCTTACTGGAAATATTCAAATGAAAAGGTTTCCTAGCATGGGGAGTGGAGTAGGGTAGGGAGAAGGAGCAGCAGGTGGTAGGGAAGGGACTATGGTCCTCTAGCAGTTTTCATGCCAAGATCTTATGAGTCCATTTTATGATTTTTTTTTGTTTTTTGTTTTTTACCTGAAATATTTCGACTTTATGATCATTAACTAGGACCTTGACTTTGTCTTTGACAGTTCCTTATTCATTTACTCCCACTATTCTGGGCAAGTGTTTTAAAAAATATTTTGCTATAACCTAATATACATGCAAATACACACTCATGCAACTGAAATAAAGCTGCCATTAAGCAATTCTTTTAATAATACAACAAACTCCTTAAAAAATTCTATTTTCATTTTAAAATCACTAAGTTGATCTCAAATTACAAAGTTGGTTTTAACACCCTCTATCAGATTATGAGCTGAAATTTAAAACTACCGTCCTAGAAGACCATTTCAAACATTCTGCTCTGTCTGTAAACCTGTCACATCTCTTCTACATGCTTCTGCTAGCACAGAGCACTCTCAGCTGCTGAGTTACATGCTTATTTCACTGAGAAAAGAGAAACAATAACAGAAGGACTTCCACAGTCTCCCTGCATCTGTCCCTGCACACCTTGCCCTCCCTCCCGATAGAACGGATGGCCCTTCTGTCCACATTCCTGTTTAAAGCCAGCCGCTACACTGGCGGAGCAGATCCTACCCCTAACCTACTCAAGACATGGTGTCCCATAATTTTCCCTCTCTTTCCTTTATGACTTCTTTCCTCTCCAGGAAACACTTCCGTGTGCACAAAAACATGCTTTACTAGTTCTCACCTTTGAAAAATAAAGCCAAAACCTTTTAACCTTATATTCTCCCTCCTTTAGCTACTGCCTTCTTTTTCTGCTTTTACATTGCCTGAACAGCTTGACCTTTTGACTCTCTGAGTGTCTCACAGACACCTCAAATTAAACATGTCCAAAATTAAACTCCCTGCCTCACTAGTCCCAATCCCCATGGGGCCTCATTGTTCTAATTCCCATTTGGCACTCCTTTGTTCTAGTTTGCTCAGGCCAAAAATCTTGGAGTCATAATTCATTTCTGTCCTTCTTGCATCATATCCAAGCCATCAGAACATGTTGCTTATCCTATCTTTAAATTATGGCATAACCTAGAGATATCGTGGGTTTGGTTCCAGATGACCACAATAAAGCAAATATCCCAATAAAGGAATCACACCAATTTTTTGGTTTCCCAATGTAAAAGTTATGTTTACAGCACATTATAGTCTAAATATAACTTTCAGTTATAGTCTAAAGATAACTTGTAATTATGTTTAAGTAAGTGCACAATAGCATTATGTCTGAAAAATGTACACAATAATACTGCTAAAAAAGTGCTAATGATTATCTGAGCCTTCAAGTCATAATCTTTTTGTCAGTGGAGGGTCTTGTCTTGATGTTCATAGCTGCTGACTGATCAGCATGGTGGTAGCTAAATTTGGAGGTGGTTGTGGCAATTTCTTAAGACAAAAATGAAGTTTGTCACATCTATTGAATCTCCCTTTCACAAAAGATTTCTCTGCACAGCATGCAATGCTGTTTGATAGCATTTTTGTCCACAGTAGAATTTCTTTCAAAATTAGTCAATCCTCTCTAACCCTGCCAATGCTTTATTATCTAAATTTATGTAATATTATAAATCTTTTGTTGACATTTCAACAGTGTTCATAGCATCTTCACTAGGAGTAGATTCCATCTCAAGAAACCTCTTTCTTTGCTTATCCATGAGCAGCAACTTCTTCTCTATTTAAGTTTTATTGTAAGATTGCAGCAATTGAATCATATCCTCAGGCTCCACTTCTAATTCTAATTTTCTTGCTATTTTTACTACATCTACAGTAACTTCCTACACTGAAGTCTCAAACCCCTCAAAGTCATCCAAGAGGTTTGGAATCAGCTGCTGTTAAAACTCCAGTTAATGTTGATATTTTGACCTCCCACGAGTCACAGATATTCTGAATGGCAGCTAGAATAGTGAATCCCTTCCAGAAGGTTTTCAATTTACTTTGCCCTTATCTATCAGAGAAATCACTGTCTATGGCAGCTCTAGCCTTATGAAATTTATTTCTAAAAGAATACTTGAGGTTGGGTGTAGTGACAACTTAGTGATTTTAAATTTCTAAAAAGAAAATAGAATTTTAAAAAGGAGTTTTTTGCATTATTAAAAGAATTACTTAATAACAGCTTTATTTCAAAAGAATCCAAGCACTTTGGGAGGCCAAGGCAGAAAGATCATTTGAGGTTAGGAGTTCGAGACCCGCCTTGCCAACATGGGGAAAAACCTTCATTTCTAAAACTATAAAAATTAGCTGGGTGTGGTGGCACATACCTGTAATCCCAGCTAGTTGGGAGGCTGAAGCAGGAGAACCCAGAAGACTGAGGTTGCAGGGAGCCGAGATAGTGCCACTGCACTCTGGTCTCAGAGATGGAGCCAGACTTTGTCTCAATAATAATAGTAATAATAATAATAATACTTGAAACTCAAAATTACTCCGGAATCCATGGGCTGCAGAATGGATGCTGGGTTAGCAGGCATGAAAACAACAATTATCTTCTTGTACATCTCCATCAGAGCTCTTGGGTGACCAGGTATATTGTCAATGAGCAGTAGAAAGGAATCTTTTTTTCTAGGCAGTAGATCTCAACAGTGGGACTTAAAATGTTCAGTAAACTATGCTCATATCAAGTTAAGTGGTTCCGTTTACTAAGCACAGACAGAGTAGACTTAGCATAATTCTTAAGAGTCCTAGGATTTTCAGAATGAGTAATGAGCACTGGCTTTAACTTAAGGTCCCCAGCTGCATTAGCCCTTAAGAAAAGAGCCAGCCTGTCTTTTTGAAGCTTGAAGCTAGGCATTGACTTCTCCAGCTATGAAAGTCCTGGATAATATTTTCTTCCAGTAGAAAGTTGTCTTTTCTACCATGAAAACTTATTGTTTAGTGTAGCCACCTTGGTCAATTATCTCAGCTAGATCTCTGGATAACTTGCTGCAGCTTCTCCAGAAGCACTTTTTGCTTTACCTTGCACTTTTATCTTACAAAGATGGCTGTTTTCCTTAAACATGAAACCATCTCTGCTAGCTTCCAACTTTTTTCTTCTGCAGCTTCCTCACCTCTCTCAGCCTTCATAGATTGAAGAGAGTTAGGGCCTTGTTCTAGATTAGGCGTCAGCTTAAGGGAACTTTGTGGCTGGTTTAATCTTCTCTATCCAGACCACCACTCATACTTTTTCTGTATCAGCAATCAAGCTGTTTTACTTTCCTATCGCTCGTGTGTCCACTATTTCACTTTTAATTTCCTTCAATAACTTTTCCTTTGCATTCACAACTTGGCTAACTACTTGGTGCAAGAGGCCTAGCTTTCAGCCTATTTCAGGTTTCCACATACCTTCCTCACTAAGCGTAATTATTTCTAGCTTTTCATGTGAAGTGAGAGACATATGCTTCTTCCTTTCACTTGAATGCTTAGAGGCCATCGGAGGATTATTAATTGGTCTAATTTCAATATTGATGTGTCTCAGGGAATAGGGAGGCCTGATGTATTTATTGATTAAATTAGTGTCTTATATGGTTGTGGTTTGTGGTACCCCAAAACAGTTACACTAGTAACATCAAATATTACAATCACAGATCCCCAAAATAGATACAATAATAATGACAAAACTTGAAATAACTCAATAATTACCAGAATGTAACACAGAGACACAAAATGAGCACATGCTGTTGGGAAAATTGTGCTGATAGATTTTCTGAGAAGCACAACATAGTGAAGCACAGTATAGCAGAGCACAATAAAGTGAGGCGTGCCTGTATATCCAGAATCCAAGGACTTCTCCCCATCCTCACCACAAGCAGCCTGGGCCAGACTACTATTATTTCTCCTCTGCATCATTGCTCTCACCTACTAACTTCCATCTTCTGATCTTGCCCCTCTCTAGTTTATTACCAAAATAGCAGCTAGGATGGGACTTTTGAAATGGAAGACAAGTCATGTCAAGTCCTCTAAGAAGATACTTACATTTTCTCAGAATAAAAGTCAAAACATTTTAATAACCAAAAGATTCTTCAGAATTGCTCCTGCCCCCACTAGCCCCTCTGAAAGTTTCCCTGCAGTGGAATGCTTATTTCTCTAACAGCCCAGTCCAATTCAGCCTTAGGGCCTTTGCCCTCACAGTTCCCACACCTGGAATACTTTTCCCCAGGTAGCAACAGGGCCTTAATCATGTTTTTATCGTTTTTTTTTCTTCATCTCTCTCACTTAGGTCTCTGCTAAAGTCATTTTTCAGTGATGTCTTTACTGACAAACATTATAAAATGACAACTTCCCCTTTTCTCCAGCCTTTTTATTCCTCATAAGGTGTTTGTTTTTCCACCTGACCCAGTGATGCCTTTACTGACAAACATTAAAAAATAACAACCTCCCCTTTTCTCCAGGCTTTTTATTCCTCATAAGGTGTTTGTTTTTCCACCCAACTCAGTATTTATCTGTCCTTTCTATGAGATCACAAGCGCAGGAGGAAATGTTCATGCCTGTTTTGTTCACCGTTGTATCCTCAGCACTTAGAACATAGGAGGCATTTAAGAGTTGTGAAATGCATGCACTGAATAAAGGGATTGTTGAATTAATAAATAGTAATTTTAGGAAATGATAGCTAAAAAAAAAATATAGTAATACAAGAGTTTGTTTATAAATTGTTTGTTTGGTTTCAGGAGCTCTCCAAGCATCATGCAGATGCTCCTAGGATTCTTAAACAACCCAAAATAATTATAGGCATTGTCAGAGATAGGATACATGCATGAAAACAGCTAAGTCATCCTAAGATTTTAACACTGGGGAATAGATAACCCTGGAGTACAAGGGCTAGGACTCCTGTCTCAGGAGCCTGGAGTTGAGACTCCACTCTCCAGAAACACAGGGGTTCATTGCAGGAGCTTGAATAAAGAGGAGTCAAGACCCCAGCACATAGAAACAGAACCGGTTCAGGCGGAACTACAGTTAAGGTCAACTGGATGCTTTACCTTCAAGCTGCTAATTTCTTTTTGTTGCAGAGCCCATAAATGTGATTAACCCCACAGAATAGGAAAGCTTTGAGGTATTGAGATGGGAGCTAATTAGTTCTGGAGTTGGGAAGAGAGAAAGTATAAATTAAGATTGATTCTGACCCTGTCCAACTTCAAGGTACTTTATTGATGTGGCACTCAAGAGTAGTACCATCCTCAATTACTTCTAGTTCTCCTACTTTTCTAAACTTTCCTTCATAATTTCCTCCATCACTGTCACTTTCTCCTTACATATTCTTTACGTGTTACAGTTCCTTAGGCTTATGTTTTTGGTCCTTTTCTATATTTCTATCTAATTTTTCTAGATGAACTTATCTATTACCACATTTTCAAACATCATCTAAATGCTAATGTCTTCTGAATCGATCTCTTTAGCCTCATGGTCAAAATCATATTTCCAACTACCATTTAACAGTTTGACCTGGGTGTCCTTCAGCCATATCAATTCACTGTATCCATACCTGTACTCAACGTCTTCCCCAAAATCTGCTTCTCCTATTTTGCTTCTTGTCTTGGCTGATGTCATCATCATACAACCAGTTTCTCAAGCTGAAACATGAGTCATCCTCTTCCTTCATCTCTCTCACCCTCCAAAGACAATTGGCAACCATGCCCTGTCAATTCTACTGCAGACACATTGCTCAAATGTAATTCCTTTATGTATCTCCGCATTCCCCTTGTCTTTCATGTGCCTGGAACACAAGTGCCCAATTAAGTATTTGTTGATTAGTAATTGCCCAATGAATGCTGTAGGAAGAAAAGATGAAGAAAAGGAGAAACAAGGTAAGGAAAGGAAGGAGGGAGATAGAAGGAAGGAAAGAGACAGATGTTTCCAAAGCATGCTTTACAAGGACATGTGCCATTTTCTGGAGAACTATAGGATTGTTAACTTATGCTTACTGGAGAAAAAAATGAATAACCGTAATAGCAATAACAAAATATTTTCCTTGACAATTGCAAACTAAAAGTTTCATTCTGGTTATTACGCCATGCAAGGATGAACTCATTGACAAAAATATTAAGACTCTTCCCCTGATGACAAAGTATAGCCCCTAAACATAATAAAAGTCTATGTTACCCTTTGTGGCACCTGGGAGATTTATCATCCCATTCTAATACCCCCACCTAAGAGAGAAGCTGTCAACCTCTCTAGTAATTTCTTCCACAATACTCTTTGGGCCTTTACGTAGACTGATTTCTTCTTTATTGCTGCCTATCTTGTATCTTTAAGGCCAAGTTAACTCGATTAAATTACAAGTCTTTGGAAACAGTGGTTATGCCTTATATATTTTATTTTCCTAGTTTTTATTGATTGGTTTTTGTATTCAGAAGCTCTTTGTTGAGTGCCTACTCTGTACCAGACACTGCAAGGCACTAGGGGTGTAACTATGAAAAGAATAGAAAACATACACATTATTCTGTATATTCTCACAGAGGCTCTAAATAAATGCTGTTGACATTAGTTATGATAATTCCCAACCTTAATTGTCTAGGCAGAGTCATAAACAGTGAGATTGTAGGCTGAAACTGTCCTACTAAATTGGAATCCTACTTCCTGCAATATGGCCTTGCCAGGCTGGTCATGGGTAGAGGGCTGTGATGAATGCAGAATATTCATCAGGTAAGACAAATCTAGCAAGAAAGCAGAAGCAATTACACATTGAAACTCATCTCCATCCTTGCTTGAAATGGGATTTCCATTTATTATTTCCTTTTCTTGTTAAAATATACTTTGTTAGTAGATAAAGTAAATAATATTTTTATTTTATTGTTGGAAAACCAAAGCCCAGAGATAGTCATTTGCTTGAGATAGTTTCCATAGACTGAGCTTAATGCCCCCATCTCCCCATTTCTCAGTCTCTTGCTTCATTCGTTGGCCCTTAGGCTAGTGCTAGAAGCAAAGACAAAAAGTGGGCCACTGCTCAGCAAGTACCTGAGCAAAAACAGTCATAAAGACATACACTTAAAAATGGTGCTTGAGTATGTATGTCCTGAGGACTTTAAACCATGTTTAAAAACTATGTTTGCACTCCTAAGTTCACTGCAGCATTATTCATAATAGCAAAGACATGGAAACAACTTAAATGTTCACCAATAGATGAATGAATAAATCAAATGTAACCTATATACACTGTGGAATACTATTCAGCCTTAAAAAAGAAGGAAATTTGGCTATTTGCAACAACATGGGTGAACATGGAGGATGTTATATATGTGAAATAAGCCAGGCATGGAAGGTAAAAACTGAATGTTCTCACTTATATGTAGAATCTAACACAATCAAATTCATGGAAGCTGGGAATAGAATAGTGGTTATCAGAGGCTCGGGGCTGGGAGAACAGGGAGATGTTGGTCAAAGGGTACAAAGTTTCAGTTAGATTTAAGATGGTAAGTATTTAAGCTGATGGATATGTTAACTAGCTTAATTCAATCATTCAACTCTAAACATAACATCAACGTGTGCCCCACAGTAATATACAATTACAATGTTAAAAAAAATAATAATAATTAAAAAAAAATAAATAAAATAAATCAACAGTTCCTGCTTCTACTAAAAGTTAAGGAGTGGAAGGGATAATCCTTCAAGTCTTGAAAGTGACATCTAACTACATGAATGGCAATTGGTAATAGACACTTCAGAGCAAAAGCATCTTATTTTCAAAATAACATCTCTCACAGAAATTTAGAGATATTTCTCACATAGGCTTACTCATTTTTCTCCTATAGTAAGAATGAGGCCTGGCAGTATATATTGGATATATTGTACTTTTTTTCACATTCTGGAAAGCTGACAGCTTCAATTGATAAATTATTCTAGGCAGAGAAAAGTAATGCATCTTGACTAAATATTAAATTTATAGATTTTAAATAGATGAAGAGCATTGCATCTATCAAATTTGACCTTAATATGTTTAAATCTTAGAAGGTTCAATATTTTAAATGTTTATTTCAGGAGCCATGAATGTTCACTTAAAAAAATGTGACACTTACATGGTAGCAGACATTATCACCAGCCTTTGTACAAGAATTGATTAAATGTAAAGACAAGAGAGGAAAAACATTTGGAGGGAAGAGGGATATTTGATTTTAATCCTAGTTTGTGCTTCATTGTCAGTGCTAGTAATTCACTTTTGCTGTCTACTTTTTTTCATGGGACTTGAGAAAGGATTATAGGACTTTATGTCATGTCACATCCAAAATTCATTTATAGAGTAAGCCATTGTACTAACACTGGAGTACATAATTCATAACAATAAGAAAAAACATAGACCTCAATTTTCAGTAAGAAAAAATAGAAAAACTGGTACATAGAATAAGAAACTCTAATTCATAAGGACCTGAATCATATATATGAAAATACTATTTGTTTGTAGGCCCACAGTTGATGCATATTCATCCCATATTAAGAGATAAGGAGGAGCGATATGATGGACACACCAGGGCTACAGAGTGAGAGACCTGGCTTTTAGTTCAACTTCCTCTGTTACTGTGTAACTTTGGCAGTTAAACTTTGGGAACCTCAGTATTTGCATCTGTGAAGGTAAAAAGACAAACATTATCTGTGAAGTGGGGGCTATGGTGATGACAATTAGCAATATTTACTAAGTAGAGAGTCTTCTACAGTGTTTGACACAAAATAGATGTTTAAACAAACAAAACACCTTAGATGTCATCTGCCATGCAGTTTAAGGTAAAGAGGAGATGAGAAAGCCAGCTTGAACACAGTGGTAGTCCTGGAGACTAGATAACCAAAGCAAAACAAAGCAAAACAGTTACTGGACAACATGGAGGCTGGTAATGACAGTGAAATCCTGTATTGCTAGCACTTGAAGGGATATATCCAAAATAAATAAATAAATAAATAAATAAATTTTAAAAAGAGAAAAAATAAAGCTAAGTTCCTCCTAGATCCGGAAAACCAGAAAAAATTTCTGAAAGTTAAATGTTAAACATATTCAATGACTATTTAATTCCTCTAAGGAAGACCAGTTATGTAATTAGGGCAAACTCTGACTTTAAGGATGTTACTGAATAATCCCACTACCAGTTCTGACACTTATGGGGTAGGTTATGTTTACCTGGGCAGGTTAACTATCCTCATTCTCTGTTTTCTCCTCTGACAAATAACATAGAGAAATATGTATGAAAATACCAAATGCTGTTAGAGCACTGTTGTGGTCCAATAGAAATATAAGGCAAGCCATAAATGTGAGCTATATATGTAATGTGAAGGTTTCTAGTAGTCACATTTTATTTTATTATTTAGATACAGGGTATGGCTCTGTTACCCAGGCTAGAGTGCAGTGGTGTGCTCATAGCTTATTGCAGCCTCCCATCTCAGCTTCCCAAGTAGCTAGGACTACAGACAAGCGCTGCAATGCCTAGCTAATTTTTAAAAAACTTTTTGTAGAGATGGGGTCTTGCTGAGTTGGCCTCCAACTCCTGGACTTAATCTATCTTCCTGCTTTGGCCTTCCAAACTGCTAGAATTACAGGTGTACACTAGCCACATTTTAAAAAGTAAAAAGGTACAAGTGAAATTAACTTGAGTAATATGTTTTATTTAAATCAATATATGCAGATTATTATTTTATCATGTAATTGATATAAAAGTTATTGCCTCTTTACTGCTTTTTTTCCATCTTTTAAGATGATTACAGTTTTATGGTTTATTTTATTAATAGAGTGTATTAAATTGGTTGATTTTCATATTCTAAGCCAACCTGGTATTCCTGGGATACATTTCATTCAGTTATGGTGTATAATCTTTTTTATATGTTGTTGAACTTGGATTGCAAGTATTTTGTTGAGAACATTGGCATCTATGTTTGTGGGGGTTATTAGTCTGTGGATTTCTTGTGATGTTTTTGTCTGCTATTGGTACTAAAGTAATTAATACTGGTCTCATAGAATGAATTGGGAAGTATTACTTCTTATAGTTTTTTATTAAGAGTATATGAAGGATTGATATTAATTCATCTTTAAGTCTGTGGTAGAATTGACAAGTAAAGCCATTTGGGCCTAGACATCCCTTGTGGAAAGTTTAAAAATTGTTAATTCAATCTGTATTTGTTATAAGTATATTCAGACTTTTCTTCTTATTTCAGTATGAGTTGTTGGTGTTTGGAAATTTGTTTATTTCATCTAGGTTTTCTAATTTGTTGACATACAATTGTAGTGGCATTCTCCTTTTTAAAGTTATTATTTACTTATTTTTAAAAATTAATTTTTTTTGTAGAGATGGTGCCTTACTTTGTTATCCAGGCTGGTCTTTAATTCCTGGCTTCAAGCGGTCCTCCTGTCTTGGCCTCCCAAAGTGCTGGGATTACAGATGTGAGCCACTGCATCCTGCCCGTAGTGTTCTCTTCTAATCCATTTTACTTCTGTGAGGTTGATGCTGAAGTCCTCTTTTTTATTTCTGATTTTAATAATTTGATTCTTCTTTTATTGTTCAACCTCACTAAATGTTCATTAATTTTATCGATTTTTTTCAAATAAGTAACTTTTGATTTCATCAATGTTTGCTATTTATTATCTATTTCATTTATTTTTGCTGTAATGTTTATAATTATATTTATTCTGCTTGCTTTGGTTTTAGTTTATTCTTCTTTGGTAGTTTTGTAAGATAGAAGTTTAGATTATTAATTTGAGATCTTCCTTCTTTTCATAAATAAGCATTACAGCTACAAATTTCTCTCTGATTACTGCTTAAGGTGCACCTAATAAGTTTTGGTATGTTGTGTTTTTTGTCTCATTAATCTCAGATAATTTTCTCATTTGCCTTGTACATTTTAAAACCATTTATTATTTAAAAGTATTTAGATTACTTTTAACATATTTGTGTTTTTCAAATTTATTTGTTGTTGTGACTTTTAAATGTGTTCTGTGGTAGTCAAAGAACATCCTTTGTGTGATTTAAAAGCCTTTCAATTTATTGAGTTTTTTTAACGACCTCTTAACATACATTTTATCATGGAAATTTTTTCCTGTATACTTGACAAGAATGTACGCTCTGCTATATTTTAGAGTTTTCTGTAGATATGTTACATCTAGTTAGTTTATATTGTTGTTCAAGTCTTCAGCCATTATTGGATGCAGGTTATTGATGTTTCCAATTATTACTGTTAAATGTTTATTTATCCTTTCAACTTATGTATTTTACTTCATGTTTTTGGAGGCTCTGTTGTTAGGTGCATTTATGTTTTTATTGTTTGTCTTCCTGATGAATTGACCCTTTTATCATTATGTCTTTTTTTGACTCGAGTAACAAATCTTGTCTTAAAGCCCATTTTGTCTGATACTAGTATAGCCACTCCATTTCTCTTTTGGATACTGTTTGTATGGTATATAATTTTCTGTCTTTTCACTTTGGACTTACTTATATCTTTGAATCTAGCAGGTCTATTGTCGATGGCATATGATTGAATTGTGTTTGATTCATTCTACATTCTCTGTCTTTTGACTGGAGAGAGATATGCATTTTTATTAGAGAAATGATATAGTCATTATTTGATAAATTGTACATTCATTGCTTAATAAAAATTAGTTGATAAGAATTAACATACTTATATTCCTTTTATAATTGATGAATTACATTACTTGTGTTAGATCTATATTGTTTAATGTCCTTTCATAATCTGTCTTGTAGGATTCATTTTATAACTTATTCCTCAATGTTTGTGGGTTTCTTTGTTTTTTTTTATTTTTGAGATGGAGTCTCTCTCTGTTGCCCAGGCTGGAGGGCAGTGGTGTGATCTCAGCTCACTGCAACCTCTGCCCCCTGGGTTCAAGCAGTTCTCCTGCCTCAGCCTCCCATGTAACTGGGATTATAGGCATCTACCACCATGACCAGCTAATTTTTGTATTTTTAGTAGAGACAGGGTTGCACTGTGTTGGTCAGGCTGGTCTCAAACTCCTGACCTCAAGTGATACAGCTGCCTCAGCCTCCCAAAGTGTTGGAATTGCAGGCATGAGCCACCGTGCCCAGGCTCAATGTTTTAATAATATTTTTTTCCAATGCAAATTAACACATTTGTTTAAATTGAAAAATAAAGGCAGAATTTTTCTGGAAGGAATGTACAATTTGGCTTATTGATTTTCAAGTATATGTAGTACACATGTTCCTTTAATTGAGCTAAATATGAAGCACCACAGTTTTGATTTTATATAAATGTATCAAATTCAAGGGCAAAGTATAATGCAAATGTGAGTTCAAAGAGAAGAAAATTTAAAATTAAAAAATCTCATAAAAAAAGAGTCATGGATATCGAATTGTTATGATTTTCAGATTTCATGGAATACATTAAAAAATAATAGTAATTTAAAGTGATAAAATCAAATATATACTGAAATTACATCCTTTGCAATAATTATTTCAACTTATAATATTTTTAGAGGACTTAAGATGTATAAGACATTTAAAAGTGTTCAAATATACAAGCTATTTATTGAAAAATACACAGTTTCTTTAGGTAATTCTTAAGGGAAAAAGTTTGAAGAATAGATTAGAGAACAAAAATCCTCCAAACTCATAGTCTCTAGCTGCCTTAGTTACTACTATATTCCCAGTAGTAACTATATTCCCAATCACAGCCTTGTGACTGAATGAGTGAATTGTGTTAAGTGCCCTGAATGGTATCATTGCAAATTATTTGCTGCCTAAAAAAAGGACAACCCAGGAGGCTGATGTTTTCCTACCTAGGTTAGGTAATTAGTTAGTAGGTAGAGAGTTGGGTCTTGATGTAAATGGGGAAAGGAAAGCAATCCCTACAATCCTGACTGTCTTCCAGACAGCCCTGGATGGCTACGTTTACCTTTGGCAGACCCCAAATAATGAGAGTAAGATTAAGACCTAGACTTAAGATAGCTCAACAAAGTGTTAAGATCCAAACACGCATTCCTTGGAGTATCTACTTCTTGTCTGGCACTTTGTGAGGTTCTGGGCATGGAAAGATGAAGATGACAAGGTACATGGGCAATATGCTTAAAGAAAAAGGTCTGATGAAATGGGATAAATGCCATAAGAGGAACATTTCACGTTATAGGTTCGAGAACTGGAAGCTACAGTTATTTGACCATTTTTGACCTACACAAACTGGTAACCCACATGGTTCAACCTACATGTTATATGCAAATCCAGGTGAAAGAACAATAAATCTTGAGGGATTTTTTAATCAGGGAAAATTATGTGCAGTTGGTGGCATTTGAGCTGTACATTGAAGGGTAAGGGAGAAGATGAGTGGTTGGATAGGTAGCAGGTGGGGCATTTGAGAGAGCATAATCAACAAAAGCAAAAGTGGAGAGTAATGGAAGGTACAGATACCATCTGGAAACGGACACTGAGCATTCTTTGCATTGAGATCTGGAAAGTGAGGATAAGAATAAAAAGGAACCTCAGACTTATGTTAAGAGTGCTGCCAGCCCAATAAGACACTGTTCTGCAAGCAATGGCAAACCATCAAAACTTTTCTTAGAGGAAGTATTGTTAACAGATATAAATTTTAGAACACCCCATTTGTCTGAATGGGGAATGGGTTGCAGATAAGGAGATTGAAACGAGACACTGAGATACTTAGGAGGCGGCTGCAATCGTTAAGGTAAATATAATAGATGTGTACAGGGGTTGAGGAGTAGGCCTGTTTCTCTGATGTAATTGTCATAGATTGACCAATTATTAGGCTTGAAGGGTTAGTCGAAAGAGGTACAGGGTCAGGAATGGGGGGAAAGAGTAAACTAAGTAGAGATACCAGAGAGTAAGAGTAGAGAGTTCTGGGCTATGGATCTTGGTTTTTGTTGGTGTGCATTTGATAGCCGAAGCCATGAAAATGTATGGGATTATCAGGCAAACTTACCTAGGGAGAGCAGGGAAACAGAATAAGGGCAAAAGGGCAGAGGAGGGAGCTAGGGATGAATCTGTACCTTGTACTTTGCCTCATTATATTTCTGTCATAGCACTTGTTTACCTAAGTGTCTACTTTTTGCAAGTTTGTGAGATCTCCAAAGATGGATAGGAACCATCTTATCCATTCTTTGGAATTCTCAAAGCTCCACTATACTCAAAAGGTAGCCACTTAAAGAAGTACTTACTGGATCATACCCTTATTTTCTAGGTTCTAGGCATTGTTCTAAGTGCCACATAGGTGCCATTCCATTTCACATTTAATAATAGCTTTATAAATAGATGCTATTGTTAGTCCTATTTTACAGATGAGGAAACTGAAGCATGAACTCATTCAAGGACACAAAGAGTGAGAGCCTGGATTTAAACTCAGGCAGTCTAAAACCAGAGGCCACTGAGTACTAAAGCCTATGCTATGGAATGAGTGGGATCAGAGTGACTTCTCTTTAGTAAAACTTTGCAGCTTAGAATTACTTTTATAAACAATTCTAGTATCTTCAAAGTAATTTTGTAAGATGGAGGGAGGAGGCAATACTATTATCTACATTTGATTTGTGGGTAATTGAAAGCTAAAGTTAAGTATATTCGTGAAGACACACAGTAAGTGGCAAAATCACCCTTTTATTATGAATTACATTCCTGTGTTCTGTTCACGCCATCTTGTTTCCTGCGAATCCAGTTGTCTCCCCTGTTGCTCAACAAGATAAAATGTCTGGGCTTGTAGCTGGAGGCTGGAGGAAGAATCTGAAGAGAGACACTGTGGAAAAGGCACAGAAAGACCTTTGAACTAGCAGAACATATTTCTTTGAGGGACTTGGGAACTTCATTTTTGTAAAGACTACAAGATGTCAAACTTACTTGTGAATTCTAACATAGTGTCTTTTATTAATAATCGAGAATGCTTGAAATTTAGGTACAAACAATGTATTAAAATGATTGGTTTGTTGGTTGTAAATGTAAACAGAGATAATTTATTAACTTGTTATTTATTCATCCTTGTTGAGGACATACTGTAATGTTTCCTTAGGCGTAACATCAGCGGTCCCTGTACTGTCTAAAGGCTTCAGTCTCTTTGGAGCCTTCTGTAGTTCATTTGCTGAGGAGGATAAGATTTACCCTCTTCATTGGAGAATGGAAACAAGAATGATGGATTCTCAACTCCTATAGGCATTTATTTTACCTAATCCTCTACCACACATAGATTTTCTTTTTTTTTTTTTTTTTTTTTGATGGCTAGTCTTTTAACTAGGAGCAACTCACAAAAGATTTCAAAGGAAGTAAAAATGAGATTGATAATAAGCTTTATACTTGCGTTCAGCTCATTTTAGTTCAGAAAAAAAAAGTCACTGTACATCTGACAGATACTGCCTTATTTGAAATTTCTAAATCTTAGGCAAGTTTGTCCTGCCATTTCTCTGCCATTACACAAGATTGGTTATCTTGCCAAGTTTCACTATTACTAATATAGACTCTGAAGCAACAAGTATTACAGTGGATTTATTGAAGAGAAATATTCTGTTTTGTAAGTTAAATGTGGATTTGTTTATTCATATAAATGGTGAAAGTGTATTTTCTCTATGGCCAATATGTTTAGGCCCTTAACTTATAAAATAAGCAATGTTATGGAAATTAAAACAGAGGTACCTATATTATTCTTGTTTAGGAAAGGATGGAAGAAAGGAAGAAAATTCAGTAATTCTTTCCTATAATATTCACATTTATAATATTAACTATTAACAATTTATAATATAAAATATTAATATTTATATAGTTCTATGTGCAAGGCATTATTCTGAACATTCAGTCCTCTTTTCAAGTCCATGATAAGTATTACCGTTGTCTTCATTACAAAGGCCAGTGAACTAAGTCACAGAGGTGTTAGACAGCTTGCCTGAAACCACAGAGCCAGTAGTAGAAACACTATCCCAGAGTTCTTGCTCTTAATTTACGGTGCTGAAATTGTTGTGGGTCTCATGATTTTGTCTCCTCTAAACTGGAGAAGACTTCCAAGAGGTGGTGACAGTTTAGAAGATCTTTGCTTTTTTGTGAGGATATGTGGTATTTGGTTTTCATATTTTGTTTGTTTGTTTGTCTGTTTTTGAGACAGGTCTTCCTCTGTCACCCAGGATAGACTGCAGTACCATAATCTCAGCTCACAGTGGCCTCTGCCTTCCATGCTCAAGTGATCCTGTCACCTCAGCCTCCTAAGTGAAAATCTTTGAAAGATGGGAGTTAATCTATAAAAATGTAAAGCTAGAGAATTTCAGTATTTGAAAGTAAACTTCTGATTCTTACTGAAATCCATAACAGTGTTTCTTCATGAAGCAGAGATGTGATGCTGCATTGAGTTTATGAGAAACTGATTACTGAGTGCCAGCGTGGTTTTTCTGTTGATATTATTGAAACCAGGGGCCACAGATTTTCATTTATACATTCATGTGCATTGTTGGTGTCCTTCCTCTAGGTCATAAGCTCTACAAATGGATGTTGTTTCTTCTTTCTTCCTTCCCTCCCTTCCTTCCATTCTCTAAGTCAGTGAAATCAGTTAAATGAGCCAGGCCTTGTGCCAGGGGCTAATGAGTAAGTAAGTAAGTAAATAAATAAATAAATAAAGACAAGTGCTCTGGCCTTTACAGAGGCTTAATGATGGTTTTAAATGGCCCTCTGTTCATGTTGTAAGCAGGTAAAAAAGAGGGAATTGTTACTTCAACCTGGCGTGTTGGGGAAAGGCTTCAATGGAAGAGGTTAGTACTTGAGTTGAATCTTAAAAGATATGTAGGTTGGGGGTGAGATGGTCAGAGGGAAATGGGAAGAACATTCTAGGAAGAGGAATCAGCAAGATTAGCCAAGCCTTGGAGGAGACAAATAGTAGGACATGTTATAGAAAGGGAGGAGGGCATTGCCTAGAGGGAGCAAAGGGGTGAGGTGAGGCCGTTTGGGCAAGGCTGGAGAAGTAGGGAAAGTCAAGCCAGTTGAGACAGAGGCATTCATCACTGAAAATCCACCTCCCGGACCTACATCTAACATAGAACCTTTATATGGTTATCATGATTTGAACATTCCCAGCAGTTTGTATTGTAGTTTCTGAGATTCAGGGCTTCAGGGATGCTAGATACTTTTATTAACATATTCTATGATGTTGTATATTGGTCCTGGCAAGATTAACATTGTTTTCTATGATGACAAATAGCTAATATGAAATGAGGATCGATTTGATCTTTCATATAAGGCCTAGAGAATGTTTTTTCACAATTACCCCAGACCTAGAGGGTCTTTGTTTGCCCAACAGCCAGTGTTGGATCAAATTCATCATTTGCTTAAAGTCATCCAGTGGGTTCGTTGCCCTAGCCTACAAGGCCCTGTATGTTCTGTCATCAACTCATACCACTCAACCCCTCACACATGCTCAACTACCCTAGTCATTTAGTTCTTCAAATCCTCAAAGCTTTGTTCTGACTTAGAGTTTCTGTGCTTGCTGCTGCTTTGGCCCAGCTGACTCTTGTCCCAACTGCATGGCTGGCTCCTCATCTTTCAAATTTCATCTAAGATACATTTCCTTCTAGAGACCTTCATGGGCTGTCCTCTCTGAAGTATCCTCCTTCTCAGGACATCCTTTATTTCCTTAGGAGCATTTATCACCAATATGTAAGATTTAATTTATTCATTTATTGTCTATTTCATTTGAATATGAGATCAATGCTACACTCAGATATGCCCTGTTTGACTTATTCTCAGCTAATTACTTAGCATGTAGCACAAAATATGCTCACAATAGAATTTGTTTTAGTTCTATGTTAAATGAATATAAATGTCATGAATGTTTAATATGCAGTAACAAAACATAATAATCTCTCTATGAGATTTTACTAGAAAAAGCTAGACTAATCATTCCCAAATTGTATTTCATGTAGTAATAAGAGGAAAATAAACAAGAGTGAAATTATGTTGTAAAGATTCTGCTATTGTTGTTAAGTAAGTCTAGTTATAAACAAGAAAAACGCCATACTTTATATGTCTACCATTATTGTTCCAGACAAAATGGTGGAGAGCTAAAAGCATTCTCAGCCAAAGACTGCAGCTGTAAAGGCATGGAAATGGAGACAGTATGGTAGCTTGGAGTAAAATCAGTAAGTATGGTTGGAAGAAAGTGACCAATAAAATATTTGAACAAGTTGACAGGTTTAAATGATGGAGAGTTTTATATACATACAAAAGCATTTGGACTTTATGGGGAATGTGAAGCTCTGTAGGACAAAACAGCTTTCAATGGGAAAATAATTGTGGTCCAATTTGTATTGAAAAACTATTTTGTGCCCAATACAGCAAATGGCTTGGAGGGAAATGAGATACAAATCAGATAATCCAGTCAGAAGGCTGTTGCAATAACCTAAGAGCAAGATGGCAGGTCAGGCTTGAAATGAGATGGCACTAAGGATGAAGGTGAACAAACTGGTCTTTGCTATTAGTGAAGTAGCAAAAATTCTTGGAATGATTTCCATGAGGTTCCAATCGAATACTGTTTACAGTTCTGGCTTATATCTTCTATCTATGAGGTTTCAAATGAATTTCCATGTTGCATATCAGTTGGCCTCATATCTTCCTTTTTTTGACAAATACATCTTAAAGAAAACCATTACACTATAGAGCATTCATTGCGAGGATTAAAATAAATGTACATGAAAGCACTTTCAAAATACTATACAAATGGAAGCTATATTTTTATTACCAGTAAGTCAATTTAGTTTACGAAGAGAAAAATCACTTTCTAGCATGTAAGCTCTGGTAAGCAAACTCCCTAGGCAAAATGAATCTTTCTTATAACCATAGCACTTTTTTGTACTTCTATCATAATACCTCCACCAATTATAAATTGTTTATGGATTTTTATTATTTTCATGGTGTATAAATCCTTTGGTGGCTGAGACAGAGGAGTTTTATGAATCATGCACCCTGGTTTGACTACTTACTACAGTAAGTAGTCAGCAAATGTTAATTGCATGCATGAATGAATGATTAGTTCACAGGAAAGGATAAAGGCAGGTAGCAGGGAGCTGTTATAGGCATCAGAGATAAAGTAAACAATAGGGCAAACATGTTAAAGTGAAAATATGTAGTGTTACTAATGATCATATATTTAATTTTAGTCAAGATATGTATAGTGTATACAGTGTATAAGTATATATATCTTGTAGACTATACTACAAGACTATATAGTATATATAGTGCCAGAATACTCTATCAAACTTACTGTATGTAAAGTTATTTTGGAATAATTAGCATTATTACATTATTATTCTAGCATTATTCCAAAATAACTTTACATACAGTAAGTTGATAGAGTATGATACCATTGCAATATTGAATTAGTTTATCCATTCATTCAGCAAATCTGTTTCTAATGCCTGATAAGTACAAAGCACTGTGCAGAAATATTCCTATTCTCAAGAAGTTTGCTATGCAGTGGGAAGGAGAGGAGGGCCTGCTCCCTGCCAAACACTGTCCTAGGAGTTTTGCACACTACCATTGAATTTTCTCTACAGTTTTAACAGTCCTGAGAGGTAAGCATTATTACACACATATTATAAATAAGAAACCTCAGTTAAGAGAATTTCATTAATTTAGCTGAGACCACACAGCTAGGAAGGGGCAGAGGCAGGTCGATGGATAACAAGGAAAAACGTCAAGGTTATTTCTCATTTCAGTGTCTGTATCCATTGCAGTCATTCTGAAATTAACAAATAGTAAGGGAAGGCAAACAAGGACAGATGCATAAAATTATAACAACTCATAACGAGCTTTATCCTCATGGAATTATTGGCTTAGTAGTACGATTTAGGAAAATGAATACAATCATAAGGTGGAATTCTAACCAAAGATGGTCAGATCATTGGGGTAAACAGCTCTCAGAAACTGAGCAGCTTCTAGGTGTGATATGAAAGTATTCTGGGCTTGGAGGCCCAGAAGATCACTATGTAAGACATCACTGCAATTCTAGTTATGTGGTGGGAAAGACACTGAAATTTCTTGACCACACCACCCTAATTTGTTAAATATAAGACATAATAGGAGAGATTTCTACCTTATTTTAAGAATTAATGGGTGGAGGTATGGGAAAGCAGTTTCTAAAATGCATTACAAATTTATGATTAAGACAGCTGATTTCACAGAAACAAGTTTTTGGTATAAGAGCCATCAAATAGGAAAAAGCATAAAGAAGTGACTTATACATTCTTATCCCAAGTAATATGGTGTCTGTTACACAGTAAGTGCTTAATAAATACTTTCTGAGCTTAGCTCCTGAATGGCTGAAAGACACATGGGAAAATCAAATTATCTCTCTTCAAGTGATTGGGAAGACATGTTATACCCAACTTCTTGTAACCTATTCAACATACCAAACAGTTGTCAATAAATATTATAATTCGAAGCGCTGATTAAATTGGGTCTTCTTTATCCATTTGGTTGTTTGAGATGCATATGTATGTATGTATGTGTTGCAGAGATGTATGTACGTATGTGTTGCAGAGATATAGGTACATGACTGTGTGTATGCGTCTAAAAGAATATACTTGGGGGTTCTGGTGAACTGTCATGTTTGTTTGGTTTTGTTATTCCTTTCTATTGGTGAGGGTTGGAAGTATCCAGCACAATTAGGGGCTAGAGTAGTACCATATATTTTCCACAGATATTTATATTTCAGCAGCTATTACAGAGATATGTTAGAGGGATAAAGCTTAAGCCTGGTAGTGCTATACATTAGCCAGAGGAGAATTTATTTGAGGAAGGCTGGTTTATTTAGCATTATCAAACTACATATTCATAGTTATTAATCTGCCTACCAAAAACACCTTTAAATTAGATAGGTGAGTAGACATACACATGCCTTTGCTAAGAATATGGTCAGTTCTCACCTACAAATCTTAATCTTGTAAGGAATAACAAACATAAGATTACTAGACATTATAAGAAGTCTTTATTCTACTTTAACATTTCATTCAATGCCATTTAAAAGTGTTTTTTATAGTAAGATGTTATTAAGAATAAATGTTTAGAACTTCTGCCTCCTTGAAGATAGAGTAGATTATTTGCACATCTTTCTCCTACTAAGGACAACAAATAACCCTGAATATTATATACAAAGTAAAATTCTAAAAGTCCAAAAGGTAAATAAAAGAAGAGTAACTGTCTAGGCATCTTGGAACCCAGGGACAGTAAGGCCATTTGGTTTCCTTTTTGCCTTGTATATCCCAGAATTGGAGCTGGAGAAACTAGAACTCTGTAAATGCTAACAGATTCAAACAAACAACAAAAAACCCCCGAAAAAGCCTGCTCTCTGTAAAAAAAAAAGAAAAAAGAGGAAAATGGCAGTCTAGCAATACAGAAAACTTTAAATGATAACCATCCTATTCCAGCCAAATACTACAGGAAAAGAAAATGTGGTCCAGCCATCAGCTATGGCAGCAAAGACCAAGTGGATTACCTAGAGCTCCATTCTTGCTAGGCTGTAACAAAGTGTTTTCCCCAGCACCCTAAATGTACCTGAATGATGTTAGATGGTATTGGATGGTGTTACAGGAGGCCGAGTAGAAAGCTAGTACTTTCATTCTTGTCAAGAAGTAATGAAGCCCCCACTCACAATGTCAGTGGAAACCACTTGCGAACCTGGATTTCCACCTGCACCCTGCAGTAATTAGGTTCTACTCCCTCCCTCTACTGAGCTAATGTCAGAGGATACCTAATGGAGAATCTAGATTTTTGCTAGTGTTCAGTGGTAATGAGGCCATACAATCCCTGTGGTGACATTGGAGGATGCGGGAAGCAGTGATGAGTCATTTGTACTCTTATCCAGGGTGGTATCAGGGGAGGGCTAATGGGGAGCTGAGACTCCCACTTCCTCTCAGTAGTGCCATGGAGCCCTGTGTTCTTCTCAGTTATCAACAGGGGCCAAGTGAGGAACCTGGACATCTATCTCTACATGGAAGTAATGAGTCAATATCCACTTCTGCTGCTGCCAGAGTGATACCACAGATAACTAACAAAAGTATAAAGCTAAAATAAAATCTGGAGTTCCTTAACAAAATACCCAAAATGTCTAGGTTCCAGTCAAAAATGATTCCTTATACCAAGAACCAGGGAAATCTCTCTTAAATGAATAATAACAGCGAATGTCAACACTGAGATGACAGAGATGTTAAGAGTTGAGGAGTTTTCAACCATTATTTTTTCAGTTCTGCCCTTTTTCTCCTTCCCATATTCTGATGACATGAATGTTAGAGCTTTTATTTTAGTCATAAAGGTCCTCCAGTGTCTCTCTTTTTTTCGGGATGCTCAGATTGCATAATTTTCATTGTTCTCTTTCAGTGTACTGATTGTCTTTTCCCATTTATCTGAAAAAGAAAGTTAGAACAAGTATTATAAAAGATGCTTCAATGAGCAATTATAACATGCTTGAAACAAATGAATAAAATAGTCTCAGCAAAGAAATGGAAGCTGTAAATAAACTCAGATTATAGAACAGAAAATACAATAACAGAAATTTAAAAACTCAGTGGATGGACTCAACAGCTAAATGAAAGAACAGAGGAAAGAATCAGTAAACTGAAAGAAAGAATAATAGAAATTATACATTCTCAACAATAGGAAATAAACTTAGAAATTGAACAGAGACTCAGGACTTATATGACTATATCAAAAGACCTAATATTCAAATCACAAGACTAATGGAACCAATAGGATGTAATCAACCTTTACAGAACACTCCCATCAATAACAGAATGCACATTTTTGTCTATGGTACATATGCCAACTTAAATCACACTCTGAGTGATAAAATGAACAACAAAAATCCAGTCATCCAGAGCATGTTCTCTGACTACAGTGAAATCGAAGTAGAAATTATTTTTAAAAATAACAGTAAAACCTGCAGTCCCTTTAAAACTAGACAGCTTACTTCTAAATAACCTTTTAGTCAATTAAGAACTCTCAAGGGAAATGTTAAAAAATACATTGAACTGAATAAAAATAAAAATAAAAATAATACATATCAGAATTTGTGGGATGCAGCTAAAGCAGTACTGAGAGAAAAATGTATAGCACTAAATGGTTACAGTGGAACACAGGACACATTTCAAGTTAATAGTCTTAGCTTCCATTTCAAGAAACTAAAAGAAGAATAAGGCAGGCAGAAGAAAGGAAATAATAAAGATAAGAGTAGAAATTAACAAAATTTAAAAATAGAAACAGAAAAAGAAACAGCTGGTTCTTGCAAATTTCTAGCAAGATTGGCAAAAAAGAAGATACAATTTACCAATATAAAAAAAGAAACAACTGTTATCACCACAAACCCTGAAGACATTAGATAATAAGTGAATATATGAACAACTCCACATAGAAACATTTGATAACAGATAAAATAGACCAATTTCTCAAAAGGCAAACTCTCAACACACCCAATAAGTAACAGATAATTTTAGTAGACCAACAACTTATAAAAATTGAATTTGTAATTTTAAAACTATTTGATATGGTTTGACTCTGTGTCCCCAACCAAATCTCGTTGAATTGTAATCCCTAATGTTGGGGGAGGAACCGGGTGGGAGGTGATTACATCATGGGGGTAGAATTCCTCTTTGCTGTCCTCATGATAGTGAGTTCTTATGAGATCTGGTTGTTTGAAAATGTATAGCACTTCCCCTTCTCCCTCTTTCTATTCCTCCTTCTCCTACATGTGGAGATGTGTTTGCTTTCCCTTTCCTTCTGCTATGATTGTAAGTTTCCTGAGGTCTTCAAGTCATGCATCCTGTACAGCCTGTGGAATTATGAGTCAATGAAACCTCTTTTCTTCATAAATTACCCAGTCTCAGGTATTTTATAGCAGTGTGAGAATAGACTTAATTCATCCCCTAAAAAGAAATATCCAGTTCCAGATGGTTTCACTGAAGAATTCTACCTTACAGTTGAAGAAGAATTAATACCAATTCAGCACAGTCTAGTCTCTCTAGAAAACAAACTAGAACTACTTCCTAATTAAACTTATGAAGCTAACAGTATTTTGAAATGAAAACTCAAAAGAAATACAGAAAAAAGAAAACTATAGGTAAATATCCCTCATAAATATAAACACAAAAATGATTTATAAAACATTAACAAATATAATGCAATAATATATCAAAATAATTATACTTCATGACCAAAATAGATTTATTTTAAGGATGCAAGTCAGGTTCAATATTGAAAAATTAGCCAATGTATCCCATCATCTTACCAAAGGAAAGAAGGAAAAAAATACACAATCATGTTAGTTGATGCAAAATAAAATAAAAAACATTTGGCAGACTTCAGCATGTATTTATTATAAAAGCAATCATAAAAATAGAAATATAGGATAACTTTCTCAGCTTATGTAAAAAATTATAAAAAAATCTACAGCTTAGCATTTTACTTAGTGATGAATTACTAAATGCTTTCCCCTTAAACTGAGAAAAATACATGATGTCTGCCTTCATCATTCTTATTATACATAATACTGAAGTTCTTTCTAGTAGTTGCAGTTAAGGCAATAAAAGAAAAAGACATACACATCAAAAAAGAAGAAATACTACTTTCACTATTTGTAGAAGACATAGTTGTCTACATAGAAAACCTCAAAGAACTGATTTTAAAAACTCTCCCAAAACTCATCAGTAAGTTCAGAAAGATTACAGGATACCATATAAACACACAAAAATCAATTGCATTTGCATATGCTAGCAATGAACACACAGACATCAAAATTAAAAGTATGATAACATTTACAATTGCTCCAAAAATTAAATACTGAGGTGTAAATATAAAAAATATGTACAGGAGTTGCAAACTGAAAACTGCAAAATACTGATGAAAGAGATCAAAGAATTTCTAAATAAATGAAGAGACATACTATGTTCATGGATTGGAAGACTCAACATGATAAAAATGTCAATTCTCCCCAGGTAGATAAACAAATTTAATAAGATTGTCATCAAAATTCCAGCTATATTTTTTGTACATGCAGACAAGATTATTCTAACAGTAATATAGAAAGGCAAGGGAACTAGAATAGCTAAAACAATTGTGAAAAAGAAGAATGTAGTGTGAGGAGTCACTCTGCCCAAGTTCAAGACTTATGTAGCTATAGTAACCAAGACTGCATGTTATTGGTGGAAAGATAGACATACAGATCAAAAGGACAGAATAAAGAATGAATATAAAGAGACAACATAAATATGCCCAGCTGATTTTTATTATTTTTAAATTTTTAAGTAAATTTTTTGTAGTTCAGATGTTTGAGTTCCTTGCGTATTCTGAATATTAATCTTTTGTTGGATGAGTGTGTGCAAATATTTTCTCTCATTCTGTAGATTGTCTTTTCACTCTGCTGATTATTTCCTTGGTTGGGCAGATTTTTAGTTTGATTTCATCACATGCGTCTATTTTTGCTTTTGTTGCCTGTGCTTTTCAGGTTTTATTCGTAAAATATTTTTTCTAGATTAATGTCCTGAAGCATTTCTTTGTTTTATTTTAATAGTTTTATTATATTGAGTCTTACATTGAGTTCAAAATGGTGGTCTAGTTTCATTCTTTTGCATATGGATATACAATTTTCCTAGCACCATTTATTGAAGAGTGTCCTTTCCCCAAAGTATGTTCTTGGCAGTTTTTGACACAGATGGAAAAGCAATTCATAGTTGGAATTATAACCTTTTCAACAAATAGTGTTAGAGCAATTGTAATTTATAGGCAATAAAAATGAGCCTCAACCTAAACTTTACATGTCATACAAAAATTGATTTAAAATTCATTAGTATTTAAACACAAAACTGTTAATCTTTTAGAAGAGAACATAAGAGAGAAGCTCTGTGACCTAATCTTGGGTGAAGGGTTCTTAGATATCACACCAAAAGTAAGATTCATAAAAGAAAAAAATGGATAAATGGGACTTCACCAAAATTAAAAACTTTTGCCTTGAGAATGACACTAAGGGAATGAAAAGACAAGATACAGTCTGGTGACAATATTTGCAAACCACTTGCCTGACAAAAGGGCCAACATATAAAATACATAAAGAACTCTCAAAATAAACAAAACCTGATTAGAAAATGGGAAAATACCAATTAAAGTCATGATAAGTTGTCACTACATACCTGTCAGAATGTGACAAATAAGAAATTATGACAATACCAAATGCTATTGAGAATGTGAAGAGACTGGATCTCATTTATGTTGCTGGTGGTATGTAAAGTGGCACAGTCACTCTTGAAAACAGGTTGGCAATTTCTTTATAAACTATCGTATCATTCAGCAATTCTACTTTGAGGGAGTTATTCAGGGAAATGAAAACTTATATTTACAGAAACTTGTGCATAAATATTCAAGGAAGCTTAATTTATAATAGGCAGAACTGGAAACAACCCAGATGTATTTTAATAGATGAATGGTTAAACAAACTGTGATACATCCATGTTTATTCATCATCTATTTGGTGTCACAGGACTCAACCAAGTGCTTAAATACATTTGTGATTAAATCTCAGAAGGTAAATATTATTATCCTAATTTTGTATATGAGAAATTTGAGATTTAGGGAGTTTAAATACTTTAGCCAATGTCATTCAGGGCAAAGGCCAGAATTTTCAACCTGGGTTCATAGGATTCCAAAACCCATTTATATTCCACCACAGGAAGCTGCCTGGAAAATTAGGTGAGGGACTATGTGTGCTTGTTTTGCTTTGTAATCTGGAAGGATATAACTAATTGTGTTATACCTTGTCTCAGGACTACTTCTGTCATTAGATTTTCAGCACAAAGAGATTGCATAAGAACAGACTTTCTTTTTCAGTAATTTCCATTCAGTGCATTTACCCAGGCATCTGCAAAGTCACGGCATTTGATGAGACTTCTCCAAGAAAAAGAATGGGCTTTAATTCTCTTCTGTTGACCCATTTAACCAAGTAACATAACCAAATCTTGTTCTTTGTCATAATTAGGTTTGCAACCTCATTTGTGGAGCCTAAAACACTCATTTACTCACATAGCTGCCAGAAATGGTTAACAATGCATTTCCTTGTTATCAGAGTCAACTAAAACACAACCATTGAGGTCCACAATTATGGAACAGGCATGGCTGAAAATGTAGACATTTTGGATCCAGAAGAAATTATTCAATTGGAATAACCACCTCATTTTGTAGAGGCAGAATAAGTTGTCCAAGTCACACATATGTGGTTAAAATTAAAACAAGAGTCTTAGATTTCTCCTGAGGCTCAAATCTGGGTGTTACCAGAACTTCTTTCTATGCTTCATACTTTAAATTCCAGTTGCTATTTGTTTCAAGTTTTACAAGAGCAATTTTTGTTTTGTGAAATATCATGAACAAAATACCTAATTATTTCTTTTAAAAGCCAAACAAATTTCAAGATCCCTATACCTAGAAGGAATGGCAGCTGCAAAGTAAAATGAAGGTACTAAAATATTATGATTCCAGGATTCCAGGAATTGCAAACATGGTGTAGCTGGAAAAACCTAAAAATTGGAGCTAGAACCCCTGAGTTAGATGACTTGCTATGTTACCTAAGCAGCTCTGTGTTTAAGCCATGCCTCTTAATTTTGATTCCTTAATAAATTCTTATTTGGTGCTTACTTTACACCTTGCATTTTCCTTGGCTCTGGAGAGGAGATTCAATGATAATCACAGTAATAAAAATGCTGCCTTTACCTAATTTGGAGTGTTGATACATGAGAGAAATTAGATGGTAGATGTGAAAACTTTTTGTAAAGTGTACAATTCTGTAAAAATTAGATATAACATGACACCGTTTTCAATTGCCAGTGTATGATAGCATAGATGGAGCTTTGAAGATATTGAAAGCTCCTGAGCATAAAGAAAAAATACACTTATTATAAGTTTGTGACATCTTGAAATTGGATAGAATGCTTAATAATAAATGTTTACTATGTGACAATCACTTATTTATAATCTCTGTTCTCCTTTCAAATGTAAATACATAAAAACTGTATCATTTTTTACTACTATTATTCTAGGTCTTACAGTAGTAAGCACACACCATGCACCAAATATTTGATGAACAAGTTAATAAATTAATACTTTTTGTGTATATATGGAATTAGTGGATATAAGATTATGTAAAGTCTTGATAGATATTGTAAATTCCTCTTCCAATAATTGATTCTACCGATTTATTTTTAATTATCTAATTTATTAAAAAATATACTGAGTGCCTGTATATTTTAAGCCCTTTTGTATCTGC
Organism: Cebus imitator; assembly: GCF_001604975.1. NCBI lineage: Eukaryota > Metazoa > Chordata > Mammalia > Primates > Cebidae > Cebus > Cebus imitator. The sequence goes on along the minus strand of NW_016107564.1, from coordinate 2,062,537 downwards.
CTAGCATGTTTTTCTTCTGGGAATAACAGTCCCTTCCTCTGGGAATTATGACTTCCCTCATCCTTCTGCTGAGAGCAGCCAAGTTAATGGGAACTCATCTTCTGATGCAGTGTGCTGGGTCAGGAGTGAGTCCAGACTCAAGCTGCGCTAATCACAACCACATCTCTGAGGTCATCAATTATTGGTCCAGGAGTATTCATTGGATTGAATCAGGTTGAGAAACTGACTTCTTTGGAATTTTGGGGCGCAGGAAACTTGTGGCTTGAATCAATAATTTTCTGATGGTTGAAGCTATTAAGGACTTTAAACTCAGAATTTGTTGGTTGCTGTTTTTCACCAAATGAACAGTTAGTTGTCACCAAGACAGAGAAGTATGAAGCCCATACCCAGAGACGATCCCCCAAGATTAAGTCCAAATGTAATTTGAGTGCCTAGTTCCCAGTTCCTGCATAGAAACTACATGAGCAGTGTTAAGATTCAGGAAATATCCCAATCTCTTCATGATGATAATAGTAAACAGTAATCATTTTCTTTAAAAAAATTAAGTTAGTTCAAATGGTCTTTCCCCATTTTTTGGAACCAAGCATCATAATAGTGAAGCTTACTACACAAGCAGACACCTTGACTCAATGTCCTCTCAAGTAGTATATCCATTTTCCCACATATTTACCTATAAGGGATGTTATCAATATTTACATTGTTGCGTTCATATGATGAGTAAAAACAATGGAATCACTTATTTGTTTTAATTTGTGTTACTTAAGAAGCAGCTAAGCTGAGAATGTTTTCAGGTCTTTATTGGCTATTTGTAATTCTTCTGTGAATTGCTGATATATAATATTTGGTCATTTTTTCTCTGGTGTTGTATTTTTCTTATTAATTTGCAGAAACTTTCTAAGTAAAATGGCTATTAATCTTCATTATGTTCATTGCAACTATGTTTTCCTGGCCTTTTATATGCTCATATACATTTGTTTATGCTACATTTCATCACGGAGATGTTAATTATTTTATGTATTCAAATCTATTACACTCTTTCTTTAGGATTCCTGAATTTTTTTTCTTGTTTAGGAGCATTTGTCCACCTTCTAAATTATTTTCAAAAATCTAAATTTGCTTTTTAAACATCTTAGTTTATTTTCTACCTTTCATTTTATGTTATTTCAGTCACTGTACTTTGCTCTTTTCATATGAAATTTAATGAATACTTTGCAAGATAAGTATTGTTATCTCTATTTTCCAGATTATGTCAAGGAAAATGAGGTTCAGAAAGTTGTTCAGGTCATACATAATAAATGCTGCTATTCTGGCGGCAAACCTCATAATAGTTGATATGATTTTGCTCTGTGTCACCACCCAAATCTCATCTTGTAGCTCCCATAATTCCCACAAGTTGTGAGAGGGACCTAGTGGGAGATAATTGAATCATTTGGGCTGGGTCCTTCCCGTGCTGTTCTCGTGATAGTGAATGGGTCTCATGAGATCTGTTGGTTTTAAAAACAGGAGTCTCCCTACAGGAGCTTTCACTTTGCCTGCTGCCATCCATGTAAGACAAGACTTGCTCCTCCTCAACTTCTGCCATGATTGTGAGGCCTGCCCAGCCACATGGAACTGTAAGCCCAATAAACTTCTTTGTTTTGTAAATTGCCTAGTCTTGGATATGTATTTGTCAGCAGTGTGGAAATGGACTAATAAAATCCTTCAAACTTTCATGCTATCTCTGCAAAATATAGATGAGAAACAGGCTAATTTATAACTGCTGGAATTACACTTTGTAGCCTTCTATTCATTGCCTAAGTGATTTGAGTTGGTTAATATTGCAAATTAATATAACAATATAGATATATATTGTGTATGGACCTGGGATCAGTACAAACTATAGTCTAAATGCACTTTGTATTCAATATGTCCTTGATTAAGAAATTGGTAAATAAATAAATGATAGGGACTAGGGTGGCAAGGATCACACTGACCTCATCTGTGCTTGGAGAGCCCAGGTTAAACTAGAAGCAAAGGTGTGGAGTAGGATGAGGAAAAAGCTGGATGTCAGGTGTATGTAGCAGCACAGCACCGTTATAGCACAGCTTGCTACCTGGAGTTCCCAGCTATTCATTATTCTTTCCATAGTGATGAGTTTAGGCTCATTCCTCTGAATTCACGTAGTGCCTTTACACACCTCTATAGCACTTTTGTCCTTGTCAGCTTGGCCCACTAGGCAGGATCCTCCCAAGCCATGGCACTTAGTCTTTTTATTCTGTGCCCTGGGCCCCTCGTAGCACCAGGTATGCTATGGAGTTGTGGTCCACACACAGGCCAGAGAGCCAGCTGGGACTGTTGAGCTTGGAAAGTTGGCCTGTGATCTAATTTCTTGATGAGAAACTTAGAAAGTTGCCTTATTCTTGATGTTTTACAAATAATTCTGTATATTATCATTTTGGTGGCTAAAAAGCAGTGCCAACTTTCTTAATGGCATTCTTCTATTGAATAGAACAGGCAATTTAAGTTCCAGGAATGTATATATTTTCTGTGGGACCCAATAAGTCTATTTTTTTAAATGAAATAATTATAGCCTCTAAGTAATATGCGCACACACACACACACACACACACACACACACACACACACACACCTATCTATACATATAATATGTATACATACATATTATTCCTGTATTGGTCTTCATGTCATAGGAGTTTCCTTAGTACTGGACTCCATGATCAGCAAATGCCAAACTTAGGAAAGGTTCAATGCATCAGTGCATAGACACATTTAACCAGCAATGCATCAGTCTTCCTTAGAGGTAGACCCCATCAGAGAGCCATCACTAGCCTCGGCTGCTTCCTCCTGGCTGATCCCCAAAGAACATTAGGGTATTCAGTGATACCTGCAGGTGCCCACCTCCCAGCAATGGTCTTTAAATGATGGCCTAACAAAAACGGTCAGTGCACATCATGTTATGTGTGCATTTCACCTGCATAAATGCAATCACAGGGGCTGTGGCAACCAAAGAAGTGTGCCACTCAGATCCTCTTTCAAGAGGACCTTTTGTGGAAAGCACAGCTGATGGCAGCTGTTGGACTTTCACATTCAAAGCTGCCAATGTTGTGCTTCACCCCTGGACTCCTCCTAGCCAACATCTGGTTATGGCATGGGCACTGGGGCCATTCCTTCTCTACCCAACATGGGATTCCACTAACAGGCATTGTTGTGCTTGCTTGTTGACTCCTTATGGGCTTGGCTGAGATTTTCTTAGAACCTCACTGTAGTCTGAACTTTTCCTGGCCAATTCTTCTTTCTCTCTCTCCTTGCGCAAGTATCCAATCTGTATGATGATTGGAAAGTCTTCTTTACCACTTCTGCTCCTTTTTTCTTTATCTTTCACATGTGTTTTCCTCATTAAATATCTTGTTTATCTAATTGTTTTGGTGCCTACCTCTCAGAGAATCTGAATTGATACAGCAGCTCATCAGAAAAAAAAAAAAAAAAAAAAAGAGGGGCAGAAGAAAAAAAAAAAAAAAAAAAAAAAAGATGGGGTGGTGGTGGTGGAGAAAAGCAGCAACCTAAATAGTGCCATCTACTAATTAGGAGTATTCACAGAGCATGAGATGCAGGTATCTTGTTCCCTTAGTCAGGTTCTATTTGTTCCTTAAAGCCCCAATTTTAGTCAATAAATATGTATGGAATTTACTCTATGCCAGACATTGTTCTAAATATTTTACTTATAGTGAATGACTTGGTGTTTGCATCATCCATATGATTAGTTACTGTTACCATTTTGCAGATGAGAACACTGAAGCACAGAGAGCTTATGTTAACTTGTCCAGTGCCAAAGAGCTATTAAGTGGCAGAGCTGGGATTTACTGTCTCTGCACTGTTGCTTCTTCCATTAGGACCTCTTTGCTGTGCTGAGACTGCAGTATCTAAAGGTAGGTATTCTTAATAAAATACATTAATTAAACTTTATTCAATTACTTTGCAAGATTCTTCTCTAAATACATAAGAATTTCTTTTCAGTAGTGAAAGGAAAACTGACTGCAGTGAATTTGTTGGTCTTCAAGTATGGCAACTTCCTAGAAATTGAGGTTCAGAAAGTTGTCCAGGTCATTTGAAAAAGAACATTGAGTTTATAGATCTACATATATATATATGATTATATATTACATAATCAATATCTATAATTATATAGATTTAATTATATTTATATAGATTATAAGTTAGATATTATAATAAATTATATATAATTATAGATATTAATTATGTTATATATTATAAATATATAATTATTATTTATATTTTATATATCAGCTATTTCTAATGACAATCCCAGATTTGCTTCATGCAGGAAAGGTCTTTCAGTGGATTTTTGCAGGGTAAAAGTGAAGAGAGTTGCTGGTATGTTCTAATGTTGGAAATTAGTCAGAAATATATATTCTTCTTTTTTTTTTACCAGCTGGAAAACTCTCTGTTTTCAGAGGACTCATGTGACTCAACAGGACCCACTTGGATAATTTCCATATTTTAAGGTCAACTGTGCCATATAAAAAATCTAATCACAAGACTAGAATCCATGAAGTTCATGGTCAATAAAGCAGGCAATTCAAGTTCTAAGAATATATGTATTTTATGTATAACCCAATAAGGCTATTTTCTTTTAGAATGAAAGAAATATAGCCCTTAAGTAATACACCAAGAATTATTCAATTTAATAAGTTTCCATTCAGAAATATATATTTCTGACTAATTTTCTAACATTATAACATACCACCAACCCTCTTCACTCTTACCCTGCAAAAATCCACTGAAAGACTGCCTGGATGAAGCAAATCTGGGAAATTGTTACTTCAAACTGATTTTTCCAGAGTGATGGATGACAATTTTTAAGTAGTTACTGTGCTCTAGATAATGTACTAGATAATGAACATGCATCCAATAATTTAAACCTCACAACCACCTGTGGAGTGGTTGCCCATTTGTGAAGGAAGAAACCCAAACTGGATATATTAAATAAATTGTTCAGCCTCGGAGCTTGTAAGTAGCTGAGTCAAATGAAACCAAGCCTTATCAATTAGTCTGTGTTGTTGTTATTTTAAACTGCCTGTGTCAGCTAACTTGGGCTTATCTTTCTAAGCTATCCCCTCACCCCAAATTAGTCTTGCTTTGGTGTACTTTCTTCTTAACCATGGCAAATCACACGCACTTTAAGCCTTTCATGGTGTCACAGGGTCTTCTTTATGAATTAAACTACTTTAACGCTAACATTTGTGAGATTATGTGTGATTTTAGATGACTACTCTTGTTACTCATTTTTTTCATTAACCAAATGTTTATAAAATATCTTCTCTTTTAGGCAGATAGATAAAGGCCATTCTAAAACAAGTCCTAAGATTTCCTGCTTATTGTTGTACATCTTTTTTATAACCCCAGGACCATAAATATGGTGAATTATGCTGCTTAATACTGAGTGCCAACTTGATTGGGTTGAAGGATGCAAAGTATTGATCCTGGATGTATCTGTGAGAGTGTTGCCCAAGGCAATTAACATTTGAGTCAGTGGACTGGAAAAGGCAGACCCACTGTCAATCTGTGTGGGTACCATCTAATCAGCTGCCAGAATGACCAGAATAGAAGCAAGCAGAAGAACATGAGAGATCAGACTGGCTTAGCCTCCCAGCCTACATCTTTCTCCAGTGCTGGATGTTTCCTGTTCTTGAACATCGGACTCTGAAGTTCTTCAGCTTTCAGACTCAAGCTGACTTCCTTGCTCCTCAGCTTGAAGATGGCCTATTGTGGGATCTTGTGACTGTGTAAGTTAATACTCCTGAATAAACTCTCCTTTTTAAATACATCTGTCTGGCTGGTGCAGTGGCTCATGCCTGTAATCCCAGCACTTTGGGAGGCCAAGGCAGGTGGATCACTTGAGGTCAGGAGTTCAAGTCCAGCTTTGCCAACATAGCAAAACCACATCTCTACTACAAATACAAAAATTAGCCAGCCGTTGTGGTGAGTACCTGTAGTTCCAGCTACTCAGGAGGCTGAGGCAAGAAAATTTCTTGAACTTGCGAGGTGGAGGTTGCACCATTGCACTCCAGCCTGGGTAAAGAAGTGAGACTCCGTCTCAATAAAATAAAAATAAAAATAAAATAAATACATTTATCCTATCAGTTCTGTCCCTCTAGAGAACACTGACTAATATAGTGGATTTTGCTCTTGTGATTGGATTTTTTTTATATGGCACAGTTGACATTAAAATATGGAAATTATCCAAGTGGGGCCTATTGAATCAAATGAGTCCTTGAAAACAGAGTTTTCCAACTGTTAATAGAAGAAGAAGTCAGATGGAAAGCATAAAAAGGCTTTGCCACACCACTGCTAGCTTGAAGATAGTGGGGCCCAGATGGTAAGGAGTGTGGGTTTCCTCCAGGAACCCTTGGCTGACAGTCAGTAAGGAAACAGAGATCTCAGTCTTATAGTATCATGAAGCTGGATTTTGCTAATACTCTGAATGAGCTTGGAAGCAGATTCTTCTCCAGAGCCTCCAGATAAGAAGTTACCTAGTCAACACCTTGATTTCAGCCTTTAGTGCCCTCATCGGATCGTAGACCCTAGCCAAGCTGTGAATGGACTTCTGATCGCTAGGACCTAGGACTAATAAATGGTTACTGTTTGGAGGCACTAAGATTATGGTAATTTGTTATGTTACAATAGAGACAAATATACCCTTTATAGATGATCGTCACAGTTCTTAGTCCTAGGGATATAACCTAGCCTCTGCAATTATAGAGTTTATATTCTGGGAGAAGGATGGGGTATGAAAGAGATGCATGAAGAAATACCAATAAATAAACACACAGTAAAATATCAGATGGTCTTCAGTGCTGTGAAAAGAATTATAATAGGGTGATATAATTGCGAGTGTCAAGGGGCTCCCTTAGATCAGTTGGTCAAGAGAAGTCTCTTTGAGGCAGTTTTATTTGAAAAGGCTTATGTGACAAGAAGGTTCCAGTCAAGTTCAGTTATGGGAGAAGTGCAATCCAGGCAGATGAGGTGCCACGGCAAAGGGCTTCACGTGAAGAAGAACTTGTGATTGATAGACAGAAAGGTGATGTGGCTGGGCCCTAGATGATGGTGCTGGGGCCTGAAGATGTTGAACAGATGGTTAGAGACCAGATTTGTTAGGACTTTGTGTACTATGGTAAGGAATATGAATTTTATTCTAAATGTGTTGCACCATTGGAAGACTCTAAATAGATTGTATGATTTGATTTATATTTTCAAGATATTATACAGTGCGGAGACAGATAGAAATATTTCAGTTAGAAATAGAGCAAGACTTTTCTTTCTTTTTCAAAAAATTGAAATACTTTTCTACATGTCCATATGTAGAACATTTTATATTTGAAGTTTTAATGCATTTTTTTTATATCAGGGACATTATCCTTTTATACTTTTTCTATCCTCCTTTTACCCTTGTCCTTTTTTATGTTTTCTATGCCCTCTTTTATGTGTTTACTTTTTTATTTTGAAAGAAATCAGAAGGAATTTACAGAGAACAGTATCAAAATATCTGACCAAGAATCAACATTTAGCATACTGACATGTTTGCTCCAAGTTCTTGTATTTTTTAAAAGAAGGGAATGTTATGTGTTAAAGTCAAATCCATTTTGTCCTTCATCCTTATTCCAATGTTTTTTGAAGAAGTTAAATGTGTCATAGATTTTGTGTGTATCCTTCTAGGCCTTTATTGATTTTTATTTTTTTTACATACATATGTATGTTTTAATTGTTTGGTGGATTTTTAAATTAAAAATGCTATCTTTTACATACTTATTATTTATTTATATAATGTGATTAAATTAAGTTTGTATAAAGGCTATAATAAATGTAAAAATGTTTGCCTAGGGTAATAGGAAAATGGGGACCAATTGAGAGTCATCTCTGGACATTTAGATGAGCAAAGATGGTGGCTTGGACAAGGGCAATGGTAGTAGTGGTGAAGAAAAATGGACAGATTTGAGATTTGTTTCAGAGGAAGAGTTGACAGTTCTTGCTGATAGGTAGGATGTGGGAGACAAGGGACAGAGAAAAATCCAGATAACTCCTAGATTCTTTTGGCTTGAGCAATTGAGAGGATGAGATTGATGAAAATAGAGAAGATTAAGAAAAGAAGAGGTTGGATCATAGAGAATCAGGAGGCCTATTTTGCCCATATGAAGTTTGAGCTGCCTTTCAGGCATCAAATGAAGATGTCAAGCTTATAGTTAGATAGGTAAGTCTGAGGTTCAGAAGGAAGGTTAAAATTGGAGATAAAAATGGGGAATGATCAGCAAAAGGGATCATACTTGAGATTACCTAAGGAGAGATTAGAGATACAGCAGAGAAAAAGGATAAGGAGTGAAGTCTAGGGTACTCCAGAATTTAGAGATCAAAGAATGGAACCTGCATAGCAGTATGAGCAGGAATGGCCAGTGCATTAGAGGGAAACAGGGCAGTGTGTGGGGTGCTGGAAGCCAAGAGAGAGGAGGGAACGAGGTGTGAAACCCAGTCAGTGACTCTACGCAGGAGCTCTTTTACTTTTGATCCCCACCATGAGCCTGTGAAGTAGGGAGTGACAGAATTATTATTTTTATTTGAAGTTAAAGAGCAGCTTTGAGAGATTAAATGACTTTTCCAAGTGGCCTGGCTAATCAGGGGGCCTTCCGAGTGCCTGGTTCCTGATCCCTTTGCCTTTCCAGAGAGCGCTGCAGTGACCATGTAACCTGTTGGTTTGTATTACGTTAATGTCTTGGGGCCTATGGCACACTTAGCATTCTGTGCCTCTATAAAAAATGAATGCTGGGGTTTTATGTGCTTCTGAGCAGATTTTATGGGTTTCCTGCTTCCTCATTTGTTGTTAGGTTGTCAGCTAGCACTTCCCTTTACCCTTAGTGCTCCTGCTGCAGTGACCCTGGCCTGCTTTCTGTTATTTTAAATTTGTTAAGCACTTTATAATTCACACCTGAATTCCAAATGTGTGGCAGGTACCCAAATTCTTCATAGATGATGCCAAGTGTATGTTAGTGGTTTAAATGTTTACAGAATGCTTTGCCCTGTTTAATTGTTAACACAGGGTCAAACAACGCGAAACAATGTTAACCTAGGGTTTTGGTATTCTTGCAAAGGTGTTCAGGGTTTGTGGTAAATAATAGTGCTACATTTTCTCTATTCTGTCGTGGCAAATAAATTTGTTCCAAGATCAACCTGTAGCTAGTCCTGGAAAGGCACTCTGATTCAAGTGGAAAAGTACTCTGATTTATTCCTTGGAAAACAATCGCTGGGATCTAACGGCCTCAATCCCATGATTGAGAATCTTTGCTTTTGGTTTTCTCTGTCTGGCTTAAGGAACACTCAGTTACTGAGATGCAATAAAGAAAAAAATATTAAGGAAAATTAGAGTAAAGCACCAGGAAAAAAAAAAAAAAACATTTGTAAGATAGGGATAAGTTTACGTGTACAATGACTTGGTTGACTTGGTAGTGTATAATGAAATTAAAGCCATTTCTTCTAAGTGTAAACTACAGCCAAGCTTATAAGTAAACTCAATGAACCAGGATTGTTTTTTAATAAGAAATTTTAAGATACCAATTTGGACGTTTAGTTCACAAAAATTTAATTCTCTTTATAAACGAAAATGACACTTATCATCTCTCTTTTTAGTTAAACTATCTTTATGATTTTTCTGCCTATTGTAGAAGGCTGCTGGATTATAATATTAAAGAAAAATTACCTTAAAATTGTATAATATTTGAGGACCTACTTCCTCCTTCTGTGGAGAAGTATGTATTCCATTGCATGGAGAACAAGAGAGCAAGGAAAGAGACTCACATTCATATTCATGGGAGGTGGGGTCATCTGAAGGATTTGAAGATGAGTGTATTAGTTTTCCAGGGTTGTGTAACAAAGTACCACAGAGTGAGAAACTAAAACAATAGAAATGTATGGTCTTGTAATTCTGGAGGCTAAAAGTCTGAGATCAAAGTGTGGAGAGAATTGGTTCCTTCTGAAGACTGTGAGGGAAGGTCTATTCCAGGGCTGTCCTGTTGACCATGTCTTCATATTATCTTTCTTCAATGCATGTCTCTGTGTCCAAATCTCCTCTTCTTATAAGGACACCAGTAATATTTTATTGGGATCACCCATATAACCTTGTTTCAGGTTGATTACTTTTTAAAGGCCCTACTCCACATAAGGTCACATTCTGAAGTACTGGGGTTAGGACTTTAACATATTAATTTTGAGGGGAAACAAATAGGGCCATAACGATTAGACATCTTTAGTTCATTAACATATTAATTTATTAGCCCCTTATACCCAAACAGACACTGCATCAGGAATTGGAGGATAAGGTAACCAATTTCTTACCATTCTATTAAGGGAGGCAGATGTTAAACAAATAACTACAGCAGAATGTACAGAATGACATGATTACAGAAGCACAAGGAGCTATCGGAAATGACTAGGAGTAGGCCAAATGAGGAAAATGTAGAGGAAAGTGTCTTGAAACCTTTCCCCTGAACAAACCTGAAAGGTAGAAGACTATGAGATGATGCCTCTGGGGGTCTGGGTATAAGTCAAGGCTGTACACACAAATGGGATATCCTATTTCATTGAGGTTTTGTGGTCTCTCTTTCATAGCATTTATGCATTTTGTATTCTATTCTGTAATATATTTATGTTGGTTTAAATATAAAATAATCTTTTAAATCTGTTGCTATCAAGAGAAAGGCCAAGCCAAAATGGTTTCCTTCCTATCACCAGGAATATATACTATTTTTACTTCCTGTTGTGTCCCCAGAAGTTCTAATTTTACCCCAGTTTGAGAGACATGGCTCTGATCACCCCAGATTTTATCCTTGAATTAATCCAGAACATATGAGAATTGCCTTGGTTTGGACCAAATATCTCAGAGCAAGTAAATTAAATTTGTGTTAGTGTTGATAGATGTTTTCAAACTTGTTACATACACTGTAGGGATGCTACTGACAGTTCCATTGTCATGCAGTGATCCTTTTAGGAAGACTTGTTAGAAAAATATTTTATCTGAGGCCTCTGGATCAGAAATATCTTTATTTCTCCAAAGTGTAATATGGCCCTTTTAACCGATCATTCTTCCTTCTTTGCTTTGGCTGCCAGGAGGCTCAAGACAAAATTACCATTTTTACCTTTAATTAATTTGTTGGGACATTTACTGTTCAGAATCTATCTGATAACTTTCCCATTGCTCTCATTTCACTGTTATACCTTTATGATTTCTTCATCTTTTTTTTTTATTTTTGTATTTAAATTTATTTATTTTTTTCAGTTAGCAATTAACAAATATTTATTGAGTATCTATTGTAAGTTCACTTTCTTTTTTTTAATATATATTTGTAATTTACTTTAAGTTCTGGGGTACCTGTGCAGATCTTGCAGGATTTTTACATAGGTATACACATGCCATGGTGGTTTGCTGCCTCCATCTGCCCATTAGCTACATTAGGTATTTCTCCCAGTGTTATCCCTCCCCAATCTCCCCACCCCCACTATCCCTTTCCTAGCCCCCCACCCGCCAACAGGCCCCAGTGTGTGATGTTCCCCTCCCTGTGTCCATGTGTTCTTATTGTTCAATACCCATTTATTAGTGAGAACATGTGGTGTTTGGTTTTCTGTTCTTGTGTCAGTTTGCTGAGAATGATGGTTTCCAGATTAATTCATGTCCCTTCAAAGGAAATGAACTCATCCTTTTTTATGGCTGCATAGTATTCCATGGTGTATATGGGCCACATTTTCTTTATCCAGTCTATCATTGATAGGCATCTGGGTTGGTTTCAGGTTTTTGCAATTGTAAACAGTGCCACAATGAACATATATGTGCATGTGTCTTTATAATAGAACAATTTATAATCCTTTGGGTGTATACCCAGTAATCGGATTTCTGGGTCAAATGGTATTTCTATTTCTAGATCCTTGAGGAATCGCTGCACTATATTCCACAATGGTTGGACTAATTTACACTCCAACCAACAGTGTAAAAGTGTTCCTATCTCTCCACATCCTCTCTGGCATCTGCTGTCTCCAGATTTTTTAATGTTGCCATTCTAACTGGCATGAGATGGCATCTCAATGTGGTTTTGATTTGCATTTCTCTAATAATCAGTGATGATGAGCATCTTTTCATGTTTGTTGGCCACATAAATGTCTTCTTTTGAAAAGTGTCTGTTCGTATCCTTTGCCCATTTTTTGGTGGGTTGTTTTTTTCTTGTAAATTTGTTTTAGTTCTTTGTAGATTCTGGATATTAGCCCTTTGTCAGATGGGTAGCTTGCAAAAATTTTTTCCCATTCTATTGGTTGCCAGTTCACTCTAGCAATTGTTTCCTTTGCTGTGCAGAAGGTCTGGAGTTGAATTAGATCCCATTTGTCTATTTTGGCTTTTGTTACCATTGCTTTTGGTGTTTTAGTCATGAAGTCCTTGCCTGTGCCTGTGTCCTGAATGGTATTCCTTAGGTTTTCTTCTAGGGTTTTTATGGTTTTAGGTTTTATGCTTAAATCTTTAATCCATCTGGAGTTAATTTTTGTGTAAGGTGTAAGGAAGGGGTCCAGTTTCAGTTTTCTGCATATGGCTTGCTAGTTTTCCCAATACCATTTATTAAACAGAGAATCCTTTCCCATTGCTTGTTTTTGTCAGGTTTGTCAAGATCAGATGGTTGTAGATGTGTGGTGTTACTTCGAGGCCTCTGTTCTTTTCCATTGGTCTCTATCTCTGTTTTGGTACCAGCACCATGATGTTTTGATTACTGTAGCCTTGTAGTATGGTTTGAAGTCAGGTAGCATGTTGCCTCCAGCTTTGTTCTTTTTGCTTAGGATTGTCTGGCTATGCAGGCTCCCTTTTGTTTCCATATGAAATTTAAGGTGTTTTTTTCCAGTTCAGTGAAGAAGGTCCATGGTATCTTGATGGGGATAGCACTGAATCTATAAATTACTTTGGGCAGTATGGCCATTTTCATGATATTGATTCTTCCTAACCATGAGCATGGAATGTTTTTCCATCTGTTTGTGTCCTCTCTTGTTTCCTTGAGCAGTTCTCCTTGAAGAGGTCCTTCACATCCTTTGTTAGTTGTATTCCTAGGTATTTTATTCCCTTTGTGGCAATTGTTTATGGGAGTTCTCTCATGATTTGGCTCTCTGTTTATCTATTATTGATATATAGGAATGCTTGTGATTTTTGCACATTGATTTTGTATCCTGAGGCTTTGCTGAAGGTGCTTATCATCTTAAGGAGATTTTGGGGTCTGAGATGATGGGGTCTTCTAAATATATAATCATGTTATCTGCAAATAGAGACAATTTGACTTCCTCTTTTCCTAATTGAATACCCTTTATTTTTTTTCTTCCCTGATTGCTGTGGCTAAAATTTCCAACACTATGTTGAATAGGAATGGTGAGTGAGGGCATCCTTGTCTAGTGCCAGTTTTCAAAGGGAATGCTTCCAGTTTTTGCCCATTCAGTGTTCTATTGGCTGTGGGTTTGTCATAAATAGCTTTTATTATTTTGAGTTATGTAGTATAACAATACTATGTATTATTATATGGTCTATATAGTTATATAGACTATAAAATAACATTGTAAGACTATTATATTGCATCAGAGTGTTTATATTATTTTTTATTTTATTGAGTGCAGTGGATATTGCTGTTTATATACCCATTATTGTATTTGCCCTAAGTAAACTATCCCAGTATTCATTCAATGATGCACCTCCTACTCTACCTCTTGATTTCAAAACCATGGCTCCATCTTCAGCTCTGGAGGTTAATGTGAGTGGTTTAGAGCTAATTCCTCTAAAACCAGCATAGTGATTCAGGAATCCAGGTCTAAGACAGTTAGCACATTGCTAGGCCCCTGGACTCCGTTCATGAATTGATCAAGCTCAGGCTAGAGAGAGGAGAGGGGGAATTTCTAAGGGTTCTGAGTCAGACATTTCCAATAACTGAAGAAGAAACCACTGGATGTCAGAGGGAAGTAAATACACTGAGTAAGGGGCGATCATAAAACTGCAGAGGAACTGAGCTCTAGTTTTCAGGTTAATAAATCCTGAAGTCTAGCTGATTTCCAGGTTTCTTTTTCCCTGAGCTAAATATATTTCTTTATTATTTAAGATAGTCTGAATTTTTGTTCTTTTTTTTGTTGTTGTTCTCACTTAAACAAACCACCTCTGTTATGGTTTGGATGTTTTGACCCCTCCAAATCTCACAATGAAATATGATTTCCAATGTTGGAGTGAGTTCTCACTCTGAGTTCATGCAACACGTGGTTGTTTAAAAATTCTACTTCTCATTTTCTAAATAAGGAATCTGAGACCCAGAGAAATGAGATGTCTAGCCCAAGGTTGCTTAGCTTATTAGACTTGGCCCAGGACAAGAACCCAAGTCTTCTTCCTCCCACCCTGCTGTTTATGTGGCTACTTTTCCACTATCTTGCACGCTCAACTCTGTGCGACTTTGGTTTGTCACTTAGTCCACACTAACTCATTGTTTCTCCACTGCAAGAATGGAGTTATCCCCATTGGGTTGTTGGGTAGAACTAAATGATGTAAATAAGGGAAAGTACTTTGAGCATCATTAAAATATGTTGTTTTGTCTTAGGATACTTTTCAACCCCGGGTACTGTGTAGCAAAAGCCATTCATTCTCCTTGGTGACAGGAAATATTGTAGAATCTTACAATTGGCAGGCCTACAAAGAGTAAAATTCAAGACATTACAGACAGACAGCATCTTTTTTTAATTTTTTTTAACAACCATTATTTCATTTTAATAATCTGTGACAAGATATTTAGCTAATAAGAAAAGCCTGGTAAGTATACTGGGTAAAAACAAATACAGTCAGCACTGCAGGCCTTTCCTAAAATGCTTTGCTATTAACGCTTTTGTCAAGTACAGCATCAGTACTGCTGGGCAGGCTTTTGTAGGATTTGCCAGCCTTGGAGATTTATGAAGAGTTGGAGTCAAATGGCGTAGTTTATTGCAGTGCTGCTCAATGTACGTAGTTTATGCATAAGAACTTTCATTTTTTTAAAAGAATAAAGGGTAGAATATGGAATATTTGAGGGTTTGTGAGGTCATGAGCATGAAATGAAAGGCATATTCTGTTCTATCCCTCAAGCTTGCTCTTGCAAATACTTATTTAGATAATTTAAGCAGTTTTTATTTATTATTATAAACTATGTGTGCCAGGTAAAAGCTACATGTTGGGGAAATAGAGGGAACAATTAGACCAACTGGATTCCTCCCTAACCACAGCTATAGTCCCTTGAGGAAAATACATGGGTAATGATATGTATTAAGGGAAGTACAAAGCCCTATAGGAGAACTCGGTTGGACCCTACATTATTTCCAGGGATTGACTGAAATAACAGAGTATGCCTTTAGGCTAGTTTTTAAGTCTGACAGTCAGTCACTGTCATTTGCAGTTAAATTTCAACTTTCCACTTCTAAACTTTCAGGATGCTCTATTTGTCCTACTCCTATATTTAATAATAATGATAGCAAAATAACTACTACTTAATAAGTAATGTGTGATAAGTTTCCAGTAGCATCTAACACAAATATTCATGTTTCATTTAACCCTTCAAATAACTCTAGTTTCTGTCAGGAAACAGAATCTGATGTAAGTCTTTTGTAACTTTGTTGCTAATTCTTCATACAATTTTCTTCTGCTCATCTAAATTGTTTTTGCCAGTCTTTTTAGTCAGATTTTCCCTATTGATGTATATTTGTATAATTAGAGGATGATGATGATAATGACATTAGCTCATGTTTATTAGTGCTTACTGTTTTGCTAGAGCTGAACACAGGGATAAACCCATCACGAAGCATCTTTTTATTTAATTGGCTCAATAACCTTATGAAGTAGGTTCATTTTTTCTCCAATTTTGACAGATGAGGAAGTGGGGACTCAGAGAAGTTAAATTTTCCTGATAGATACATAACTGCTTAGTGAGAAACCTGGAATAAAGTCTGTATCTTTCCATGTGTTAAGCTTGAAAATTGAATACTATGTGCTATTCAATTTTCAAAAGAAGTAGCATGGTATTCCACAGACAAAAGATGCTACCCAGGAACAGATGATTTTCTATGTCTACTAGAAGACCATCATGTAGAACTGTGCCTAGACTGCCCTTTCTAGTTTTGCCACTTGGCTGACTCCATTGTTTGTTTACATTTTCTTAATTGACATTAAGCTTCCAGTTAATCACAGCCCATTGTCCACATAGACTTATCACTCTCCCTCCCAAACCCTTGAAATGTTGGCAGATAAGTACAGATATTGATCTGCAAGAACAAAAAGAATAGTAGGAGAGACAATAATGAATGGAATGGCTCAACCACTTTTCTGAAGATAGGAAACAGATGCAGGCATGGCAAACAACTTAGCAGACTAGAGAAAGTGCCTCCTTAAATGCCTGCAGATGACTTGCCCATGGAGCCTGAGGAGCTCTGCAAGAAGAGTGCAGGAGCTGTGGAAGGCTGGAGGGACAGGCTTAAGCAGCATGACTGGCAGACCCCTGAGGGTACAGGTTCCTCCCAGCCTTTCATAGCCAGAAGGTGGTTTCGTCCCTGCCTTTTATTGTCACAAAGGAGAAAAGTCATTTTTGGAGAATAAACTAGTGGGACTATGGTCTAGTCAGGGACACCAACATCTGGCAAGAGTAAGGTAGCATAGCATGGGGTTAAATGGGATTAAAGAAAATCTATATAACAAACTTGGAGACCCTCAGCACCCTTCCACCTTGCTTTTGGAAGCCAGCAGCCAGACATATGTCTTATTCTTTAACTTCTATAGCAGCAGAATGAAAGGTCATTTTGTGTAGAAATGAAGTAAGTCCAGAGAGATTTTTAGAGACAGACATGTGGAACTCTCCATCAGCAATCATGGCTTGCCCTTTCTTTACCCTAAGTAAAACCCAGCAATTAAGTATCTGCCCATGCTTACAGTGCTTCAGATAAAACACTTGGTGATTCACTCTTAAAAAACAAGTGGACAATCCAGGATAACTGGGTATTTTGAGAAAGACTTTCCACGTGAAAGAGATGAAAACACACAAAAGATCAGCCAACCAAACAATGAAAGAAATAAACCAAGAAAAACAATAAGGAAAAGGAATTCAGTGAAATAGAGACAATGTTGGGAACAGAGGAAATCTTTTAAAAAGCTGCCATTAATAACTCCAGAAAGACCAGAAATTTTGTTACATCTTTAGAATAACAACAGGAAGCTAGGGAAAAGGAAACATCAGAGCACTGAAGAGCTCTTGGGAAAAATATTTTTATTTCACACCCCAGAAAAGAAATTTAAAAGTGCATAAAATTTTGGAAAATGACTTTGTTGAAAAACAAACGGAATAATGATGAATAAGAAGGAAGGAAAGAAAATTAGAATCTCAATCTAGGAAGCTTCACCTCTAAGCATGAGGAGTTTCAGAAAGAGAAGATAGAGAAAAAGGAAAGGATAAATAAGATAATTAAATGAATAATGTAGGAGTATCTCTCACAGCTGAAATATGTGAGCTTCCACACCGACAGGCTCCTTGGTTGCTTAGCACTGTACACAAGAAGACCCTACATTAAAGAAAGAGGGAGGGAGGGAGGGAAGGAGGGAGGGGAAAAGAGAGAGAGAAAATTGAGAATTCAGAATGGCTTCCAAATGTTCTAGCATTCGGCAACACTGAATACTGGAACAAAAGTGCATTATTTTCAAAACTTGGAGGGATAATTATTTTCAACCTACTATTGTATAGTAAGCCAAATCATCGATTGAGGGTATAAGGTAGTATATAGACGTTTTCTGACATGAAAGGCTCAAACGTTTTTCCCACTACAGATCTTTTCTTAGGAAGCAAATGAAGAATGTTCTTTATAAAATGAGAGAGTCAATCAAGGAAGAGAAATATGTGGGATTAAAAAACTAGGCCATATAATGCCTGGAATAGAGGAGGGTGGAAAAAAGAAGGCTTAGCATGAAAGCCAGGTAGCTGGCCTAGAGATCAAAGGGTCCACAATAGGAGCAGAAGAACTGTAGGCTGTGGGAGAGAGGGTGCAGGATGGATAGGTCGAAGAAGGGAGCGCAGGAGGCAGAAATGGATAGAGTTTTGAAACTGTAGCCCAGCATGTGCAAAAATTACTAATAGATTTTGAAAGATCTGTTGGGGCATTTAGGACACAAGTAATAGTAAGTATGTTTAAAAATTGAACAGAAACCGGAGTGTATTAAGAACCCAAGGAAAAACAATAAGTTCTAAGAGAAGGAATATGTAATTATGCTGCATTACATGGTTTAGTAATAAACAACATTTATAGAGTCATAATGATGCACCCAGTATTTGATATATAATTAAATTGAGGGATGTGGGTTCAGGATGGCATAAGAAAGCTAACCCTTTAACTTCTATAACAGGAAGTCAATACAAAAGGTTGAAAATTTATAAAACAAGATTTAGCAATATAAGCATCCTATTTAAAGATATGGTAACAATTACCAGGAGAAGTGGGTAAAATTGTTCAAAGAGATTGGCTATGGGGAGCAGGACTGGAGTTTTCATGGTGACTGGGGCAAGAGATTACCATTTTCTCAGTATAGTTTATTTTATTTCTTTTTTAAATAAGAGCATTTATTATTTAGATGAAATAAAACAACCAATCTTAAAAATCATACTTCCTGTGCAGCGTTCCTTGATACCTTCCAGGCAATCAAAATTACTTGTCTTCCCCTCTTCTCCCACCCTACTTTCCCCTCCTCATTTTGTACTCATCTAGATTATATGACCTATTTTACTAGTTTTATTTATTTATGGTCTTGCTTTTGAGACTAGTTGATGAGTTATTTGAGTGGGGGCTATGACAGTTGATTCCAGAATTGTTTTGGTTCACATTGCCTTTATTGTCTCAGTAATGTTTTGATGTGGTCCGTCGTCTAAAACTAACACCTGACAGGTCTTTTTATTAGGTAATTGTGTCCAAACAACTTACGACATCTTTTGTAAATATTTCAGAAAGGAGCACCAGGAGTTTATAGCACGTTATTAATATCAGAGAAGTCCCAGTTGATGTCCCTCAAATAAGACAAACTAACTTCCCCACAACAAGGGTTGCTAAAATTGCTAACCACAATAATAGTGAAAATTTAAAATGAAGGAGAAAAAGACGAACCCAGAATTCTGCCAGTCAAAAAAATCACCTGTTTTCACTTCCGTATTTCTAGCTAGTTTTTTTTCCATATGCAGAAAATTACATATTTTTACATATAATCAGTAAAGATGTAATTTTGTGTCATTATTTTCTCAAGACTTTCAGACACAGCTTTCCTTGCTGGTACATGGTCTTCATAATGGTCATTTTCAACAGCTGTATTATATTTCATCAAATTTTAGTACTTATTTAAACATTTCCTTATGAATGGATATACTGATTGACTTTTTCTTTCTCTACTCTACAATTAACATCTTCCTACACATTTGTCTATTCTTCTTTGTGATTATTTACTGAAGTTATTGTCTGGTAGAGGCTAAAATGGGTATAAATTTTTAGAGTATAGGAATCTTAAGTAGAAAAGTTGCTTTGTTAAACCTCAAACTTAAGGCATGGAGACCATTTAAAGCCATATGCCTCTTCTTGACTCCTTTCCATAAGTTTCACTTTCTCACAAGAAAGTTTATCCATTTGCTGGAAAACTCAAATTTCTAAAATCCTGAGTTTCTTGAGCCCCATGCAGCATCATTTACTTGACATGCTGGCCCCCGTTCTGTCTTCAGGAGCCGTACAAAACAAGTATGTTCTTTTCTTCCACATGGCAGCCCTTCAAATATTTGAGGATGATGATCATGGACAAGTTGACCTTTGTACAATCTTTTGACTAAAGTATTTCCAGTCTCTGACTGTGAATCCTCCTACTCATTCACCTTTGCCATTTTCTGCCCCAGTTACCAGACTTCTTCCATTCCTGCCAAACATCCACCACTCCCCCAATCTCCTCCATGGGCTGCCCCATCAGATCTATGCTAGTCTGTATCCTGTTAAATCAAATATGCCATTAATTGTAAGATGCAATATGATTTTTAATTTTTTTTCTAAGAAACAAACAAAAACCACTGCCAATTAAACTCTGACATGTTATCAATAGCAAAGCACACCTCATTTTCAGAG
The DNA here is from genome assembly GCF_001604975.1 of Cebus imitator. Classification (NCBI taxonomy): domain Eukaryota; kingdom Metazoa; phylum Chordata; class Mammalia; order Primates; family Cebidae; genus Cebus; species Cebus imitator. The sequence goes on along the minus strand of NW_016107564.1, from coordinate 2,042,326 downwards.
ATATTAAAATAGGAAGAAAATGTGTCTTAGAATCAATGACATACAGGAAAGCAGTTGTTTCTTTTCTTTCTTAATTTTTTATTTCCATAGGTCTCTGGGGAAGAGGTGGTATCTAGTTACATGAGTAATTTCTTTAGTGGTGATTTCTGAGATTTTGGTGCACCCATCACCTGCGAAGTATACACTGAACCCAACTTGTAGTCTTTTATCCCTTACTTTTTTCCCACCCTGTCCCTCTGAGTCCCCAAAGCTAAGCTAATCCTCATAGCTTAGCTCTCGCTTATTAGTGAGAACATATGATGTTTGGTTTTCCATTAATGGCAGTTGTTTCTTTCTAGGTTAGCTCCAAACTGTCAATGTGCCTTATAGCATGACCTCTGAAACTGGAAATAGCATTCCCAAGGATGTTTAACTTTCTCTGAGAGTGGCTTGTTGTGCTGCCCAGATCTCTTCCAGTTTGTATTTTGCGAGTGGGTCCCTGGGTGGGGAGTGGTTTCTGGTATGTGTGTGTGTTTGTGTGTGTGTGTGTGTGTGTGTGTGTGTGTGTGTGTGTGTGTGATATGCATTGTGGAGGTGTGTCCCTCCGGCCTACAGATAACGATATAGTTCTATTCCAATAATCATTTATAGTAGGAATAATTGCAAAGTCATTACTTGGGAATGGGGAAACCGCAGTCAAAGTTCTGATGCTAAGTATTGAAATCGGCTTAAAAATACAGCAAATCTGAAAAACTATTGAATTTCTGGTCACATCTTCAAATGCAAATGGTGTAAGCTTTGACAATGTCACAGTAATAATAAATTCAGGATAGGGGTAGAGAGAAGATGTGTCTGTTGGGAAATATAAGTATTATAATATTCTCATGTCAAAGAATCCATGAATGGTATATAAAATTGAAGCATGGTTTAAAAACATAATTATCCCACCCTCTTAGTAAATTCACAATCATATTCATGCCTTTAAATTTAGCAATCTAGAGGGATCATTTAAGAATTTATTTTTCTTTTTGGGAAGAAAATTGAATAACTTTTAGCAATTTATTTAATTCTACATGATTTATACTTTCCTGTAAATTCCAATAAAAGCAATTTAATGCTTTTATCAATGGTAGTATTTATAGTATAATTCATTAAAAATTATTATTTCTAGGTTTTCTAAAGTATGGTCGATTCAACAATTCATGGTTGGTGTGTTCTATAAAATTGCTAGGGGCTGGGTGCAGTAGGTCACGCCTGTAATCCCAGCACTTTGAGAGGTGAAGGGGGGCAGATCACAAGGTCAGGAGATGGAGACCATCCTGGCTAACACAGTGAAGCCCCGTCTCTACTAAAAATACAAAAATAAATTAGCCGAGCGTGGTGGCATGTGCCTGTAGTCCCAGCTACTTGGGAGGCTGAGAAAGGAGAATGGCTTGAACCTGGGAGGCAGAGATTGAAGTGAGCCGAGATCGTGCCACTACACTGGAGCCTGGGCAACAGAGGGAGACTCCATCTCACAAAAAAAAGAGTTGCTAGGAAAACTGAATTAGAGATTACTCAACCATTGTTCCCCAGGGGAAATTGTTTTTCAGGTTAGGTTCCTTTGAGCCTCTGTTCACAGTATCTTCATCAACTGATCAATACAAAATTGTGTGTTTTATGTGTGTTTCTGTTTAGAGGCACCTTATTTAATATATAGTGTTGATTCCTTGAAATTGAACCCGTGACAGATGGCATTATAATTCATGCCTGAATTGAGCTTATCTAACACTTGTATTTTCTCACATCATAGCTTCTTGCACTTTGGAAAACTAGACAGAACTTCAGCATTATGCTTTGAAGCCACTCTAACGAGTAAAATCACCAACATGAAGCACAAAAATGGGAATTACATGACACAAAATATACTTCACGAAGGATACTTATTTACATTTATTTAAGGATAAGTGCTGAAACAGAATGGCAGAACATCACCTGGTTTGACTTAGCTGGGAATGTGTAGGCTCAAATTTCTGCTACTGTGTGCCCTTCTGTGAATGGCCACAAAAGCTCCAGTAGTATTGATTTTGGGATTACAAACAAATTTCAGCATGTAGGCAAATTCACAAATATGGAAGCCACAAATAATGAGGATCCACTATATGTCTAAGAAGGACTTCTTTCACTCCTCTTCCGTCTCTTATCCCTAACTTCATACTTGTTCTGAAATCTTCCTATCTATAGAGAGATGTCTGAAACTGTACGAAGAAAGAGTTGACCAAAACCATTTAAAAAATATACTTGGCACCTCAAGGAAACATCATGATAATGGTATAATGTACAAAAATATATATGCCTGTTTTTCTATTGTCATGATTTATTTTTATTTTTAGTTCTGGGGTACATGTGCAGGATGTTCAAATTTGTTGGTGGTTTGCCGCACCTATCATCCTGTCACTTAGGTATTAAGCCCAGCATGCATTAGCTATTTTTCTAGGCAATATCACTCAGGACATATGCATGGGCAAAGATTTCATGACAAAATTGCCAAAAGCAATTGCAACAAAAGCAAAAATTGACAAATGGGATCTAATTAAACTAAAGAGCTTCTGCACAGTGAAAGAAACTATTATCATAGTGAACAGGCAACCTACAGAGTAGGAGAACATTTTTGCAATCTATCCATCTGACAAAGGTCTCACATCCAAAATCTACAAGGAACTTAAATTTACAGGAAAAAACGACCCCACTAAAAAGTGGGCAAAGGACATAAACTGACACTTCTCAAAAGAAGACATTTTTGTGGCTGACAAACATATGAAAACAAAAATGCCCAACATCACTGATCATTAGAGAAATGCAAATCAAAATCACAATGTTATACCATCTCATGGCAGTCAGGACAGCAATTGCTGTCATCATTTTGTTGTTGTTATTGTTGTTGTGTTTGAGGACCTTGGACTTGTTTGGCACTCTCATAAACGTTGTATCATATAAAGTAATTTGTAATACAATCTTGTGAGGCAGATTTACTTATATTCAATTTATGGATGAGAGTACCCAGAGAGATTAAACACATAACCTAAGGTTCCCCAATTAACTAAGGTCCTCCCCACCAAGTTAAATCCAGAGTCCAGATTTAAACGCAAACCTTTTTGCTTTTACCTACAAATGCCAATGTCAAAGTTGGAAAGCCATTGTCCTGCAGAGACTAGTAAAGCAATCTACCATTTTATTGCAAAAAATCCCAAGACATTTTCTATAATGTAATTCATTTAAACCTCACAACACTACAGTGAATGTATGATAGTACTACTAAAATTGGTTCTTTATATATAATTAGAAATTATTCCAATTAAGAATTTATGATGTTTAATACATCATTCATTCAACCCACATGTTCCTGTCATGTTCCCAAAACATGCCAGGCATTGTTCTAGTCACTGGTGATATTAGCAATTAGCAAAACAAATTGCTTGCACTGATGAAGTTTTCTTTCCTGTTTGGAGAGACTTTGAATAAAAGCAAAAATGGGAAAGGGATTTCCCAGTTTTATGATTCTTCCATTCCTGGGTATGGGACTTTGAGTAATTTGGTTAACTTTGTCCTCAGTTGAAGAAGTTAGAAGAGGCGTAGTTTTTGGAGACTCAAGTGTGTACGGAAAATCAAAGCCTAAAATTGGAGATGCCTATTAACTGCCTAAAGAGGATGTTGAGCAGGAAGGTACATTTATGAGTATGAAATTTAGGTGAGAGGTCAGGTGTGGAGATATAAATTTGGGAGGCACTGGCTTATACATGGTACTTAAGTCATGGAATTATATGCAATTATCTAGGGATGTGGTGCCCTAAAGCATACCAACATTTAGAAGAGTGGAAGATTTGGAATTACCAAAAGGGACTGAAAAAAAAAAAAAAAGAATAAAGATAGAAATACAGGGAAGTGTGGTGCTATGGAAATTATTTACTGTAGAACCTGGATTAGAATGCAGTTTTGATTCCTAGTGTTTGTACAATTCTCCGGTTGCTGAACATTTTAGCATGCATTTTTTCTTTTTCTTTTTATGACTTTTGTCTCTACAAGAGTTATTTAAATAATAATTGAAGCAGTAGATTTGCCAGATGGTAATTGCTAAGACGACTTTCTTTACTCTCTAAGTCTTTTGGGCACAAGTTCAGTTTTCTGTAGCCTTCAAACATATGTGTAAATAGTTCAGTGAGTTCATTACCAAACTCTCTGAACAGCAAAGCATGATATCATCCAGAAGCCAATTCTCACTTTAAGGTAAATGGAGCAATGAACCATTTACCTTAAAGGACCTTCACAAATAGGTTCATCAACTTGTAGTGTCCTTCAAAATCTACATTTTGTTTTTTTCTTTAAATAATTTTTACTTTTCCATAAAGGTATAAGCTTCGTGTAATAAATTGAACTAATTTAAATGCAGTTTGATTTTACACCTGCATATGCTCATTTGTGCACCACCCAGGTTAAGATATACAAATGCTCCAACACTTCGTACCCACTTCCATGCCCTTTCCCAGTCAAAACCAACACTCCTCACTTTCCTCCATCACTATTCTGATTTCAATTTCTATTAGCTACATTTACCTGACCTTCAACTCCATATAAATGTAATTAAACAGTATTTTTTTCCTTTTTTTCTGGCTTCTTTTATGTAACGTGATGTCTGTGAGATATGTGGTAGTAGTTAGTTCTTTTTAAAATTTTTTCTGTAGTGTTTTATTTTATGAATACACCACAATTTACATGTACATTCTGCTGATGAGGGACATTTGAGTTGTTTCCAGTGTTTGACCATTATGAATGAAACAGCTATGGTGAAGATGCCACTCATATATCCTGGAAATGAATTCATCCTGGAAATGAATTGGTGGATGTATTCATGCATTTAGGAGTGGAATTGCTGGGTCATAACATAGGCATTTGTGTTTTTCTTTTATTCTAGTCCCTAAAAAATACAAATTAAAATAATGAGGCACCATTTGTTGCTTATGAAATTAGTAAATATTTCAATATATAGACTACCATTTTCTGTTCTTACCTTCACACACTGATGGTTGAAGTATAAATTGGTATACTCTTTTTAGAGAGTATTTTGGAAAGTATTTTGTCTTTAAAATTTTTATACTACCTGACCCAGGAGTCCTTTCTCCTTTTACCTTTTTGGAATCCATCCTAAGAAAATAATCATGAATATTGTTAAAAGTTCTGAAACAAGATATTTACTGGATAACTATTTGTAGCAGAAAAAACAATGAAAATAATCTATGTCCATCAATAGGGAATACTTGAAGTAAATTATGTAAGAACCTCTCAATGAAGTATTACATTTTATCTATGTAGGAGTCAATAAAATGTGATTTAGCATTTTATCAATTGTTATCAATAAAGTTTGACATTTTTGCCTGTGAAACAGTTTGTAACAGTACAGAAATATGGTTTGCGAAAATGCTAAATGTTAAAAATAGAACGTATATTTATATTTGAACATAATTTTGGATATTTTTCTCCCAGAAAGAAATATCAACAAAATACTAATGCTGACCAACAGGGTGATAGATTGCTGGGTGATTATTCCCTTTTCTCTATTTAAAAAAAAGTTTCTGAAATTTTTAGTCTAGTTTTATTTATATCATTGGCTGCTTTTACTGGTCATTTGAGAGAAACACTGATTATCTACCTAGTAAGTATTTTTAGTTCTATACTTACCACAGATGATGGGACCTGGATAGGACCAAGATTTTCTAATGCTTCTTAAGAATTTCTTTTTCCTAATATCCTTCCCGGTGATAATATTATTTCTTATTATTGTGTTTTGTGTAGACATATTTTTACCATTTGCACCAAGCAACTGGTTTTGGTGTTTTCAAACCAAACTAGTTTCTTAGGAATGCCATAACAAAGTACTACAAACTGGGTGTCTTAAAACAGCAATTTTACTCTCTCACAGGTCTGGCTGCTAGAAAGTTGAAATCAAGGTATTAGCAGAGTCGCGTTCCCTCTGAAAGCTCTAGGGAAAGATATTTCCTTGAGTCTTCCAGCTTCTGGTGGCTTCTGGGGCTATTTGGCTTGTTACAGCATAACTCCAATCTCTGCCTCTTTATTTTCACGTGGTCTTTTCCCTGAGTATTTCTCTGTGTCCTCACCTCTTGTGAAGACACCAGTTTTTGGATTTAGGATCTACTCTAAATCCAGGATAATTTCATCTTGAGATCCTGATTTAATTACATATTCAAAGACACTGTTTACAAATATCACATTGTGAGGTTCTGTGTGGACATGAATTTTGAAGGAACACTAATTCACTACAAACAGTAATAACAATATTCTCGACAATACGTCTTGTGATTTTTAAGTCTTTAATCTTATCCTAATATATATATATATATATATATATATATCGCTAATAAACATAACAATGGTTTCCTTAAATATATTGCCTTCTTTGTAAAAGGTGGATGGAACCCTAAATTTTTAGTTGTGTGATTTTTGAGAAGTAGAGCCAGAGAAGGTTAAGGAATCGTATAGCCTAAGATGCTTCAGGCTCTGATTTTGTAATGCTTTGGGAAGATGCATGTATCTCCACAAGAGATGAGATCTGAAAAAGTTAAGGGTTGTGTCTAATGTGAACTTACTGGAAAAACAGGAAATGAATGAGGTGCCTGAGCATCGGACAGGGATTTTGTTCTTTGCCACTTCTCTTCATGATTTAGGAATTCCAGTAATCCATTATCCACACTAAATCCTTCAGTAGGGCAATGTGAATTGCTGTGCCTCATGACTCTTCTGTTGGTAGTGGGAATTGTTTTCCCAGCAATTAAGACCTCTAAATTCTGATATTTTTGTTGAGGGAAATTCCAAAAGTACTTACTGTAAAATGACCATGCAGGGGTGAGTTTCTGGCAATTGGGCTTTCCACAGTGTTTTTATAGTTGTGTAAATTAGATGTAACAAGGGAAGCCTTTGGACCACAAGGGTCTTTATCCTGACTAAGCAGCAACACCAGTGTTTAGGATAATACTAGAAAGAGAAGACTGACATTCAGTTACTCATTTATTTTAAAAATATTTATTGAACACCTGCTATGTACCATGCCCAGGGCTATATGTTGGGAATACCACAGTGATCGAAACAGTGAACCTTCCTTCAAGGAAATCTGGAGTCTTATAGGGCAGATGAACAAAGAGGCATTCAGAGCACAGGGAAGGATATGGGATGAGTGGCATAGGGAAGTACAAGATACAAGCAATCATGGACCACCATAACAATTTAAAAGAAATGGCACCTAATTTAATCTGTATGTGGTGGTGGGGGAGTGTCATAAAGTTCTTGGCTGAAGCATCAATTAAGCAGGGATCTGTAGGGTGAACTCAAACAGATCTTTGTCAAAAATGGAGTGAAATAATGTATTCATGGTCTTCTATGCTTAAGAGAAGAGTCTTATTTCCACTTTTCTTCCTATAACTACAATTTGAATCAGTAGAGGAATGCATCAGCCTTTGTATGGGGAACCATAAATATAGGCAATTGATACCCAGGGTATAATCTATGATGCATTGTTTGGAAAAAAAGCCTTGTGATCAGCTATTTCCATGTATTAATAGTAGGAGTTCACCTAATGCTGATTAATAACGCCAACAAGTATTTTTTAGAGGCAGTCAGAACTTGAGATATTTGATGAATCTAGGGTTTTATTTTAAAGTTAAAATAACTGAAGCCTCATATAAGAGACAGTTTGTAATGAAGCTTGTGTCTTCTAAGTATAGCTTATAGCTTGTATCTATGTGTGTGTAAGCTTAGATTACTTTTTTAAAATTAAAGAATGATGGTACAAAATTGACCTTTTGAACATTAAGTTAATTTTTTAATTACATGGAATATTAAAAATACATAGAAAGCAAAAATAAATATGACAGATATTCACAAACCTACCACCTCGCTATGTCAAATCTTACCATTTTTGAAATACTTGCTTTAAATAATATTTATTAAGAAGTAAATAATCAGAAGTACAGTTGAACCCCTCTGTGTTCCTTTTCCATCCTGTTTTATGTTCTCATTCATCAGAGATAATGCTAAATCCCATTAGAATATTATTGTGAATTGGATGTTTGTCATTACCTAATTGCTTACCATAATCTCTTCTTCTCTTCTTTGGAACAGGTAAATCTCAATTTTTATAGTGAAGAGTATATTTCCCACTTGCCCTCACAGTAAGTGTATTGCTAAGTGCTAAGATTTGGCCATCAAAATTGGGTAGTAGTGTTTTGTGTAACTAGAAGGAAATCTCCTTACAAATAAAGGAAAACATCTCCTTTGACTCTTTCTCCATCCTGCCACTGGAACTTTGATATGCTGATTAGAGTTATAGCAAGCATCTAGGATCTTAAGATGAAAGATATTTCCTGGGAAGGGCAGAGAGACAGACGGAAGAATGTTGTTGCTGATTATCTTGTGGGTCTGCCATATGTAAACCTTGGATGGTCTATCTCTCTGCATATCTTTTACATGAGAGAAAAACAGACAGTCATGTTTGTTGTTACTTCGTCAGTCTTTGTGTCTAACAATTGAACTTAACACTAACATTCTAACTATACTAACTATTCTATGTATACATAAAAATATGTATTCTAAATACATAATGTATTGTTCAAATTTAAATATATCAACATTCTATTTTTAACATTGGCAACATTTTTTGTTACATTTTGAGATTTATTCATTTTAACATATCTAATTCTAGTTCATTTTTATTTTGTTTATAACAGTATAGAATTTAATAATTTTCTGCTGGTGAACATTTAAGTGGTTTCTAACATTTTCCTATTGCAAACATGATGTTATAAACATTTTTAAAGAGATCTTTATTTTTGCACTTCTGCTAGAATTTCTTGTTGACTTTGGTATATAGATCTTGTATCTAGAAATCTTGCTGAACTTCTAAAAAAAATTCTAAATAGTTCTATAAATTATCTTTGGGTTTCTATGAGAAAATTTTACTGGGAGAAATATTGATTTCTAATTTTATACCTCTTATTTTTTTCCTTATTACATTGTCTAGGGCCTCAAATGGAAGTCAAAAAGAAGATAGCTTTACTTTATTTCTTCAGTTAATTTCAATGCTTCTAAAGGTACATTATGTTAAATATATTTGTAGTTAATTTTAGTTAAATTCTATCTACTACTTGTTTGATAAACATTTTGTCATGAATTAACAAATGAATATTTTGTCATTTTGTTATGTTGAATGCATTTCCTGTATCTATTGTTTTTATTTATATTTTTAATGTAGTACATCATATTAATACATTTTTAAATATTTTCCTTTTAAATTTAATTAGATTTTATCATAGCATCATGAGAAAATATTTTTAAAGTCAAATAGTTCTACAGTATTAGGATCCACTCCAAATTATCAGTAACCAGGGGCAACCCATTTCAAATCTTGTAGTGTTTCTTTGTGTATTTACTTCCGTATTACCAAATAACATAAACGCATTGCTACTTCTTGGTTTTTCGGTTTAATATATTAATATGCTGCTATTTTTTTGTTTCTGATAGTATTGATTTATTGTTTACTTTGGAAGATGGGTATTTATCTCTTCGTCTCCCATTATAGTTGCATCACATTTGTGTTTAAATAAGTATTTACACTGTGATATGTAAATATTTTTCACCATTGAGCAAGGTAAGGTACTAAGATCAACTTTTTTTGTTTGTATGTGTATGTGTATAGTTTATATACTATTTACTCTAGAGTTAATATATTCTTCACTTTTTATTTGCCAAGTTTTTCCATGTATCTATCATTAATTCATTCTACAACTCACAAAGTGCAATCGTTTTTCAGTATATTCAGAGAAATTAAGGCAATATATTAGGGGTAGTGGTGTGTGGAATAATCACAGAAAAAGACAGGTTTGTCATTTTTGAAGCTTTACATCTTTGTGAGCAGCTGTTGCCTGGTGACGTTCTGTACCATCATCGTGAGAATTACCTTACCTTTGCATTGGAGCCCAGGTTAGTTTTTCATTCCTTATTTTCTCTTTTTAGGTTGTTGGCTTTGTTTGGTAGAACATACCTTAATCTTTTTCTGAATAAGAATTAATGACATGAACACAAGGAAGGGAACATCAGACAGTGTGTCTATGTGAGAGTTGGAGGTGCGAGTAGGGAGAAAAGCAGAAAAATAACTATTGAGTACCAGGCTTAATACCTGTGTGATGAAATAATCTGTGCAACAAATTCTCATGACATGAGATTATGTATATGAACAAACCTTCACATACACCCGCAACCTAAAATAAAAATTTAAAAAAGAAAGAATTCATGGCAGGTAATTTTTAAAGATATTGCCAGTTTGGAAAATTGTTCATTTGACTATCACTCTTGGTTAATGGTTTGTCCTGGTATAGACTTCTAAGTTTAAAATCACTATCTCTCCTTCCACATCTGAAGATATTTCTCCATTGTCTTGTAGAATCTAGTGTTCCCATAAGGAAGTTCAGTTCCACTCTGATGCAAGAGTGTATAAAATTGTGTATTTTTTTCTCCTCTGTGGACCCTGTCTTTTATTTACCCTCACTGTTCTACTGTTTTATAATAATATGCCTTGGTGAGAGACTGTTTTCATTTCTTGTACTCACAGTGTAAAAGACACCAATGGGGTCTTTTAATCTCTAGACTCATATTCTTTAATCATGGGAAATTCTTGTACTCTTTTGTTATCATTTCTTTCCCTGTGTTTACTCTTTCTTTCTGGAACTCCTAATATTTAGCTGTTGGTTCTCCTAAACAGATCCCTTGTTTTTAAGTTTCCTATTTTTAGCTCTTTCTACTTTGGTTCCAGGAGATTTCTTTTTTTTATATTTTAAATACTATATTGGAGTTAAAATTTTTGTTGTAATATTTTTAATTTGGAAGAGCTCTTTTTTTCTTATTGTCCAAATAGTATTTGTTCTTACCTCATAAATGTAATGTTTTACCTCTTTGAGATATTTTAAAAACCTTTATTCTTGCTTACAGCATTTCCTCTATTTTTTGATACTTTTTAACAATTATTTTCATCTATCATGTTAGAAGTATTCTTCAAAAAACAGTTCTTTGCTGTCCATTTATATTGAGAAGTGAGACATTTAAAAGCCCATTGAAAGCCTAACACATGGGGTGAGGGCTTTCTGAATTATGGGCCTCGCTATTGGGTACCGAGCAGACAGTCAGCTAGTTCCTTGCAGAATCTCTAGTAGTCCAGTAACTACATTTCTTTTCACCTGGGATCAATAGTCCAGAATCCTCAAGGCTACTGCCTGGACTTATAAACCTAGATGATGACTTTCCGGGAGTTAAGTGAAAAAGGGAGCTGGACTCTCCTTTTGAGCATTGTTAGTTATGCACTCTTCCCTCAAGTGTACCTGGTATCACTGAGTCCAGAGGCTTTGGATTCCATGGTTCAAGTGCGGCCTTATCTTTTGCAGTCCTGAGTATAAGTGGGAATGAGGAGAGCAGTTATCTCATTTGGAATTTATGAGGTGTCCTAGGAGTCAAACTGCTTCTTACACACCTTTATTCTTTCTTTCACTATATCTTGAACGTCAGAGGTATCTGGCATTTCTGACTCCTGGTTTCTATTCTATTAGGGTTAGGCTAGGAAATAGGGCTAGGGTTAAATGAGAGAATTTTATTCATTATTTTCTGTCTCTATCTATGCTAATTCTGTCCTATGTAATGATTTAAAAATTGCCTTTCCCTTGCCTTCAGGCCCATGTAAGTCTCTAGGTCTCATCACAGCATTTCAGGCATCCTGTTTCACACACAACAATAATGGGAATGCTGTAAATCTAGTCTCCAAATCGGCTTGGTTCTATGTGAGGTGGTGACTGGGCCCTCCAGTCCCTCTTGGGCTTGAAGGCTGCTAAAATCCATAGCTCCAGGTAGGGCTGGGAAGTAGGAATTTTTCCCCTTATTTGTAAGTTGCAAAATCCTATATATATATATATATATAGCCACTAGCTCTAAGCAGTGAGCCTAGTCCTGATTGCCCATCTTGGATGGCTTAAGTTTTATGATAGTCACTCTGTGGGACCTGAACCCTTTGCTCCACTGCTGAGCCCCAGACACAGAGCTCAGGATGCTGTTGGCTATTGGCTATATTCTCTATTTCTCGATTTTTTGTTTTTTCTTTTGAGACAGAATCTCACTTTGTCACCCAGGATGGAGTGCAGTAGTGTGATATTGGCTCACTGCAACCTCTGCTTCCTGGGTTACTGTGATTCTCCTGCTTCAACCTCCAGAGTAGCGGGGATTACAGGTGTGTGCTACCACACCCAGCTAACTGGATGTGTTTTTAGTAGAGACCAGGTTTTGCCCTGTTGGCCAGGCTGGTCTTGAACTCCTGCCCTCAAGTGATCCACCTGCCTTGGCCTCTCAAAGTGCTGGGATTACAGGCGTGAGCCACCATGCTGGGTCCTTCGCTATATTCTCTCTCACTCATTTGTGCCTTTGTTCCCTTCCTTATCTGAAAGAAGTCATCTTTTCTCCTCCTTTATTCCTATTTCTTTTTTCAGGTGTATACAGGCATGTGTCCACACACATGCATATTTTTCTTTTTTGTTTGGAAAAGAGAAACAAAGTATGAACACAATATACCAACTTCACAGAAAGAAGTTCTTTGAAATCAAACATAACAGCAACAATGACAACAACAAAATCAAAAGCCAATATCTAAATGCAAACCCACTGCCTTTTACTTAAAAAAAAACAAGTCAGATTTGGATTGGGTCTAATTTGGATGCTATATATTACCATGGTTTGTATTACATTATGACCCCTCACAAATCTTAATTATTCATTTTATGCTTATGAATCTAGGTCACCTCATTAGGAAATCTTACGACCTTCTTTACACTGTCCTCATTTTTTTTTTAATGCTTCAAATATAAAAGATGAACTTTTGAAAACCTGGAATTTAACTCTTTCTCAAGCATATTCCCCAAACTTCCAATATAGTCAAAGCATTTTTCTGTTTCTGCAGTCCTTGAGCAGTGTTGGGCTGAGAGGCACACAATGAGAGGGTTATAAGGTTGTTCTCGACAGCCTGGGTGAGATTGAGTGACCTCTTTACTGCATATGGTTCTCCAGATCTGACCCACTGCCAGAAACACAGAAGTTCTCCAGAAAGATAAACACTGAGAAGTTCACTAAACATTTGGACTTAAATTTGCTTCTTGAAATGCCAGGCTGTTTTCTTTTTCTGGCAGAAATTGTTACTTCTCCTCTAATCTCACAGACTCTAAATGCTAGTCCTACTCTTGGTAACAGTTTTCCCTGAACTTCATCAGTTCCATTCAACAAATATTTATTGAAGCGTGCCAGGCAATGTTAGGTATGGTAATATAATAATAAATACAGCACAGGTCTGGTGCTTAATGACCTTGTGGTCTCAGGTTAGCAGAGACGCACAGGCCTGGAAGTCCAAAGACTTAGCAGGTGGCAAATCTTTGTCCTTAGCATTCTGGCTGCCGAGGCTCACATTTGCAGGACCGTTTGCTCACTGAGAACTTGAACTTGAGTTTCCTGAACTGTATAAAGAACATGATAATGGTACTATATGGCGTACACATATATACGTAAGTAGATAAGCTATAGATTATGATTCTATTATACATACAGTTGATCCTTGAACAACATGGGTTTGAATTCTGCGAGTCCACTTATGTATGAATTTTCTTCCACCTCTGCAACCCCTGAAAAGTAAGACCAACACTTCCTCTTTGTCCTCCTCCTTCTTAGTGTGCTTAACATGAAAATAATGAAGATAAGGTTGTTATGATGATCCACTTACACTCAAGGAATAGCACATATATTTTCTCTTTTTGTGATTTTCTAAAAGTATTTTCTCTAGTTTCCTTTGTTATAAGAACACAGTATATAATACATGCAACATACAAAATACTTGTTAATTGACTGTTTATGTTTTCAATAAAGCTTCCAGTCAATAGTAGGCTATTAGTAGTTAAGTCTGTGGGACTTATGACTGTGGGGATGTCAGCAGGTCAGCACCCCTATGCCCCACATTGTTCGAGGGTCAACTGTATGTATGTAAATATACATACACACAGATGTGGATATATGTATACATTCATATATTGTATACATTCATATATTGTATATATGCACATAGTATCCATACCTATCTATGTGTGTGTGTGTGTGTGTGTGTGTGTATTGTAGATTAAATTCCATAATACATGTAAAGTATAAACTTGGGACTGGCAAATAGGAAGCACTTCTTAAATATTAACTCCTATTTGTTATGTATATGTTAGCTTTATAACATGAAGGAAAGCCTAAACTAGTCATGAATAAACCATGATCTTTAGAGACAGGTAGGTCTGGGTTTAAAACTTTATTCAACAACTTATAAACTTGAGTAACCTTGTATGTGAAGTCTTTAGTCCATTTCATAATCAATGCTCAATGAATGTTGCTTTTATTATTATTGATATTTTTAGAGAGAGGGTCTCACTATGTTGCCTAACGTGGAGTGCAGTGGCTGTTCACAGACATGATCATAGAGCACTATAGTCTCAAACTTCTGGGCTCAAGTGACCCTCTTGCCTCAGCTTCACAAGTAGCTGGGACTACAGATGTGTGCCACCATACCTGGCACTTTTATAGTTATCATTTCTTAATATTATGAAACAAAGCTTCCTCATCTCAAAATATTACTATCTTTAAATTATAATTATATTTAAATTATTTGTGTTGGAAATAATATATATGATTATATTATCTGTATTATTTATACCATATAAACAATATATATTAATATATAATTTATTATATATTTTATATAATATATTCTATATTTAGTATATAATTTTTGTATTGGAAAAATATATAATATGAATATATGTAATATAATATAAATATTTAGATAATATATAAATTATATATAATATATAATATTATTTCCAACAGTATTTATTTTCTATCTCCATTATACATTTTGCATTCAGCTCATCTACTTCATTTCTGTCACCATTTTCTAGCTCAAATCTTAGTCATCTCTCTCTTTATTATATTAATCTTCTAATTCATGTCCCTGGTTTCAATTACTCTCTCCTCAAGTCCTCTTTCATAAGACTTCCAGATAAATTTTCTTTAACTGCAAATCTGACGATATCATGCCTCCATTCTCCATCGCTGATATAATAAACTCAGACACTTGTTTCTCATTTGAACCTAAATTTGAATTCTATTTACCTTCTTATCTTTAATTCTCACTATTCCCCTTTATATAGTTGACAAGCAAATTTGAAGGAGACAGTCACTCTCTACTGCCCTTATTTTCCTCTGGCTTCTTCCTGTAATACCTCCTTGAGCTTTGCTGCACATCCAAATCTTCCAAGGCCCAATCAAGCTCTTTTATTTGATGGTTTGTTCTCTGGTCCTATCTCCCTTTCCTTCAAATACTCTTAACATTTTAACTACATCTTTACACTGGCTAGATTTTGACTGTTCTAAATTCTGCCTACCTATTGTTTATCCCTGGTACCTTCGGCATTTAGCATATTTTGTTCATTAAGATAATACTAGTTTCTCTAACAAATAAACCCCCCAAATTCTGGTGGCTTAATGCAAGAAAAGTTTATTTCCTTCTCAGTTGAGAATCTAATGCGGGTGTTTCTGCCTTGTAGACAACTTCCCTTCAAACAGTGATTCAGAGACCCAGACTCTCTCCATATTGGAGTTCTGCAATTTCCTGAGATCTCAGAGTTCTCTGCCCACAGCCAATAGAAAGGAAACAAGAGAGTAGAAAAGCAACATCCACATCTTAATCACCATCACCTGGACATATGTCACTTACATTCATATTCCACTGCAAAACCAGTCAGCTGGTCTGTCACTGATGCAAAAGGGCAAGGGAAGTTTAGTTCCTGGCTAGGCAGCTCCCTCCCAGAGATAGCTCTATTCTATAGAAGAAAGAGTAGAAATTTTGGGTGAAGAGTAAGCCATCTCTGCCATACTCTGGTATTAGGTGACACTTCATATGAAACACATATAGGTGAAGGTGATAATAATGTTTAGAATACCCAGCAGTTATTACCTATAATGAATCTTTTTCTGATAGGAATGGTGTGTGTGTGTGTGTGTGTATACATATTTTTAAAATATATGTAAATATATAAAATAAATAAACATATATACACATATATAAGTATATTTTTAAGTAAATGTTAAAATGTTGAGAGTATTTGAAGGAGAGAGAGAGGGGACCAGAAGAGACACCATCAAGTAAAATCTTGATTGGACCTTGGAAAATTTGGATGTGCAGCAAAGCTCAAGGAGGTATTACAGGAAGAAGCCAGAGGAAAATAAAGGCAAGGTTCAGTAGAGAGTGACTATCTCCTTCAAATTTGCATGTCAAGTATGTTAAGAGGAATAGTGAGAATTAAAGATAAGAAGGTAGATAGAATTCAAATTTAGGCTGAAATGAGAAACAAGTGTCTGACTTTATTATACCAGCGATGGAGAATAGAGGAATGATATCATCAGATTTGCAGTTAAAATGATTTATCTGGAAGTCTTATGAAAGAGGACTTGAGGAGAGAGTAATTGAAACCAGGCATGAATGAGAAGACTTAATATAATAAGGGAGAGGTGACCAAGATTTGAGCTAGAAAATGGTGATAGAAATGAAGTAGATGAGCTGAATGCAAAATATATAATGGAGGTAAAATAAATACTGTCAATTGCATTTGTGGGGCAGAGGATCAGGAGCATAAAATACAATCTTAAGTTTAATTTGGGTGGCTGAGAGAATGCTGGTGACATTAATAGAAGTGAGGACAGGAGGATGAGTATGGAGGAGGAAATGGGTTGTTAATTGTTTTGGACATTAGTAATAGAATATTTGTGTTGGAGAGTCTGTTGATGTTGACCAACAGGTGGTTGTCAGTTTTGGACTATCGTTAAAGAGAGATCATCAGTTAAATCAGCGACATTTCTTGTAAGATGTGGATTTGCAAAGATTATTTGAATGGGAAGGTAAGAGACTAATTGGTAAGCTAATTGGACTGGGGGTACAGTGTCTTAGCAACAAAATACCATAGACTGGGTGCCTTACATAACAGAAATTTATTTTCTCACAGTTCTGGAATTCTGGTAGAATTTCATAATCAGAGTGATGGCTGATTTGGTGAGAGCTCTCTTCCTGGGGTGCAGAGAGCCATCTTCGCTGTGTCCTCGCAGGGCAAAGAGAAAGAGGAAAAGGAAGCAAGCTCTCTGATTCTTCTCTTCCTCTTCCTCCTCCTCCTCCCTCTCCTCTTCTTTTTCTTTTTTCTTCTTCTTCTTCTTCCTCTTCCTCTTCTTCTTCTTCTCCTTCTTCTTCCTCCTCCTTCTTCTCCTTCTTCTTCTCCTCCTCCTCCTCCTCCTCCTTCTTCTTCTTTCTTCTTCTTTGATGGAGTCTCACTCTGTCACCCAGGCTGGAGTGCAGTGGCACAATCTCGGGTCACTGAAACTTCTGCCTCCTGGGTTCAAGCAATTCTCCGCCTCAGCTTCCCAAGTAGCTGGGATTATAGGCACCTACCACCATTCCTGGCTAATTTTTTAATTTTTAGTAGAGACGGGGTTTCACCATGCTGGCCAGGCTGGTCTTGAACTTCTGACCTCATGATCTGCTCACCTTGGCTTCCCAAAGTACTGGGATTACAGGTGTGGTGGGATCTCAGCTCACTGCATCCTCTGCTTCCTGGGTTCAAGCGATTCTCCTGCATCAGCCTTCTGAGTAGCTGGAACTACAGGAGTGTGCCACCACGCTCAGCTGACTTTTTTATTTTTAGTAGAGACGGGATTTCGCTATGATGTCCAGGATGGTCTCAATCTCCTGATCTCGCGATCTGCCCGCCTCGGCCTCCCAAAGCGCTGGGATTACAGGCATGAGCCACCACTCATGCCTGATTCTTATAAGGACACTAAACCCATCATAAGGACCCCACTCTCATGAAATCATCTAACTCAAATTAATTCCCAAAGGCTCCATCTCCAAATACCATCATATTGGGAGTTAGGGCTTCAACATATGACTTTTGAGGGGACACAACATGCAATCTATAGCACACAGATGTCCAAGTCTGAAGAAAAATAGAAGTTAGAGTAGGGAAGATACTTCGTGATGGAAGTTTTTCACAAGAGTCAAAATCGATTGAAGTTGAAAGTTTTCAAGGGTTCCATATGCTAAGACAAAGTAATAGGCACACACTTAGTATCCTAATTGATCATTAGGGAGAAGTCAGTAATGTGGAAATGCTACCCCTCTCTAACTCGTGAAGTTGAAAATGTCTGCTACAACCAAATTGAATTTTGACCTTACCCAGTATAAAATTAACTTCTCAGTTCATTTCTCAAAACTGAAAAAGCACTTTTGAGGCTTTTAACGTAAGTGGTATCCAAGCTATGCAGTTTATTAGTTTATTTGTCATGGTCTCCTTGATAAGTAGAGATCTGAAATAGCTCCTAGAGATGATCTGAGATTTCTGTCTTTCAAACTGTGTTTCATTCTAAGGATAAAGAGGATCTCCCTCAGGGTTGACCCAGGATGTCAGGGTGGTCAGAGGCTGAGATAGAATCGACACCTTTCATATCTCTTCTACCTCTTCCACTCTTTAGCCAGACAATAGTCCATTTATTCTGCTATATATTAGGCTCCTGGCTAATATTTCATCTGAAGAAAAGACTTCATGGCTCTCTGGCTATGGGCACATCTGTGCCTACCCATGTCAGCCTGTGCCTAACAACTATGTGAAAAACAATACTCTAGAGCAGAACCTGCAAACATTTTCTGTACTTGGCCAGATGAAATTTAAACCTTTGGAGGCTGTACATTCTCTGTTATAACTATTTAAGGATGCTGTTGTAGCAGGAGAGCTGTCATAGACAATACATAGAAAACTGACCATGGCTGTGTTGCAATAAAACTTTATTTGCAAAAAACACATGGGGATTTGCTTGCAGATCTTTGATGTGAATAAACTTCCCTCTTGTCTTGCATAGTGAGAAATAGAGATAGAGTGAGGCCAAGACACTTACTAAAGGTAGTAAAGTGGTTAGGAGTAATCACGAGAAAAAAACTGCAGTCTCCTTATTCGTTTCAGTCACCCTCTATTCCACCTCATGCATAGTCCATCTTTGTCAAAATCCCTCAGAGTGTTGTTCTGGTGCCTTGAACATGCTGTAAGATTAATTAGTTGGTTATCTACCTTTATTATGTGCCCTCTTCACAAGCCAAATGCTTTGCATGTATTATCTCTTTTAATATTCATGACAACTCTATAATGTTGATATTATCATTTTCCATTTTACAAAGAAGAACATGGGAGTTTAGAGACTTGTCCAAGATCACACTTTAATAGGCCTCTTTAACAGTCCTGCTTGGCTAAGGCCGCTAACCTTAGAATTTATCATCAACTCCTTCTTTTCTCTTGGAGTCCCTAGAGTCAATTCGTCAAAAGTTGTTTCAGCTTTCAAAATATATTCAGGATTCAGCCATTCTTATCACCTCCACTATTACTATTTTGGCTTTAGCTGCATTCACCTCTTCCCAGGATTGCTGCAACGGCCATCTAGTAGGTCTCCATGCCTCCAGTGTTGTACACTTAAGGTCTATTCCCACCATAGTAGCAAGAATGATTCTATTAAAACATGAGATGGATCCTGGCTCTTGTCTTCCAAAGACCTGCCAGGGCAACTCATGTTACTCAATAAAGGCAGAAATCTTACCACAGCCCTCATGGCTCTGCATACTCTGCCCCTAGCCATAACTCTCTTACTCCTCTCTCCTCCAACTCTTTGCGTACCTCCTGGGCTTCCGTGTTGGCCCTGGAGAGAACAGGCATAGCCTCTCTTTAGGGCCTTCTCTGTAGCTGTCCCTCTCTCTGCATTGCTTTCCCTCCCCTACTGCATGTCCACAGGCCTGCCCAACTTCCTCACTGCTCCTGGTTTCTGCTCACCTATAGGCTTCTCAGTAAGGTCCACCTTGACAGCCTTCAAAATTCCTAGTTTCCTGGCCCTGCTCTGTGTTTTCTTTTCCCCATAGCACTGGCCAGCTTCTAACATACTACCTAATTTATTTGTTATGCTTATTGTTCATTGTCTCTCCTCCACCCCCCACAAGCCCTGACCAATCTATGTCCTTGAGGTTAGAGATCTATATTTTGTCTGCCTTTTTCTCTCTAAGGCAGTGAGCAGCTTTGGGTCCTAAGTAGGCACTGAATAAATCTTTACCGAATGAATGAATAAACCTGACTCTTATTTCAAGAGCTTGTTCTTAATTAATGGCCAAAGAAGTAAGATATTAAATAAATAGATGAATGAATGGAATGAATGACTCCTCTGCTAATTTGGGAATTCTCTGAGTCCTGGGATTGTCTCTCAATCATGTGAGTATGCCTGGAACAAAGCAGGTGCTTCGTAAGTGCTTACAGAATTAAATTACATCCTGCAGGCACCAGTTCTGACATTTGGGAGGCCCTATCACCCCATAAAATGCTTTCCTCCTGTTTTGGCCCATCATGACCACAATTATACTTCTCTTACCCAAAAAAGCCCTTTGTCCCTTGGCTGAGGTTCAGACCCTGCTGCTTCCAGCCAAACTGGGCAACAAAAAGGAGCTTCAGAAGGAAGGACAACAGTCACTTTCTTCTGCAGAATTCCTCCCAGGCTGCTTAAGCCTCTCTCCATGTCCTCCATTTTAAGCCTTTTTGCTTTCTTTGCTCTGCAGGATTCTAGCTGACAGCCCAAAGAGGTGACTCTGGCTGTATGGTATAAGGAGAGTAGGTTTTCCTGGGGAATACGTCCCCCAAGAAACAAGTACCAGGGGCTCCCTTTCCTGCCTTTTATCAAAGATTTCCCAGAAGCCAGAGATTAGCACAAATTCAAGGAAAATAACAATTTGCTACTTACAAAACTGCAGCTTTGTAGCAGCAAACTTGCCATTGATGTGAATCTGAAGATAAAGCCCTGATAACTTCTTCTAATGCTATTTCACTCCCAGCCTCCATCCTTAAGGTAGAATATTTAACACATGCTGAGTGTCAGAAAACTGCAGGTACCAACCCTGCCACTAAGGAAAGTTTAGTATACCTCCCCAAGAAGAGAAGCACCAAGGTTGTGGAGAAGGGATTTAAACTAGGGTCTACAAAAAGGCACATGCCCTTGTATGTTCATTGCCACCCTATTCACAATAGTAAAGACATGGGATCAACCTAGGTGCCCATCAGCAGTGGATTGGATATAGAAAATGTGGTATATATACAGCATGGAATACCACCCAATAAAAAAGAATATCCTTTGCAGTAACACGGATGCAGCTGGAGGCCCTTATCCTAAGTGAATGAACGTAGAAACAGAAAGCCAAATACTACATATTCTCACTTATAAGTGGGAGCTAACTATTAGGTACACATGAGAATAAAGTGGCAGCAATAGACGCTGGGGCCACTAGAGAGGGAAAGGAGAGAGGGAGGGCACAAGGATTTTAAAACTATCTATTGTGTGCTATTATCCTCAGTACTACAAACCTCAGCATCACTTAACATACCTGGGTAACAAACCTGTGCACACATACCCCCTGAATCTAAAATAAAGTTGAAATTACATAAAACAAAACCAAAACAGCCAGGATCTATCTGGTTTCAAGGCTATTTTTATTCATTCATTTATTCATTCATTCATTTATTCATTCTTCAAGCACATGTTTATGGAGCACCCACTATTGGTCAGGGACCATTCTCAGATCTTGGGAGATAGTCATGAACAAAACAGATAAAAATTTTTGCCTTTGTGAGGCTTTTACATTCTAATAATGAAATATAGATAATAAAAAGTAAAAAATAAAAAAAAAATGTATGGACAAAAAAGTGAAAGAAGAGCAGGTAAGGGAAATTAAGACTGCAGAGCCAGGGGAAATTTGCAGTAGGAAATCCAACATGCTGGGTAGACTTCATTAAGAATGCTGGATATGATCAGGGTTGAAGAAGCAATGGAGTTCAGCCAGCAGATGTTTGAAGAAAGAGCATTTCTAGTGGAGGAGTGGCCATGGCAGAGGCCCTCAGACAGCGGGCATGTGTCTGTGTGCGTGTGGCCGGCCCAGTGACTGGTTTGGCTGGAGTAGAGTGAGTACATGGGAAAGGTAGATCATAAGGACCCAGAGGGCATTGCAAGGGCTCTGTGAGGACTTTGGTTTCTCTCAGGGTAGAACCACTGCAGGGTTTTGTGCAGAGGAGCAGCTGCCTCTTGTCTTTATAGGCTCTCTGGCTGCTTCGTGGAGGCCAAGGTTGTGTCAAGGTTGAAAGCAGGCAGACCAGTTGGAAGGCTGTTGCAATACTCCAGGCAAGAGACGATGGTGGCTTAGACACAGCCTCCAGGGTAGAGGAGCTGCCTTTCTCCTGACACAGCTCCTCTCCCAGCCACCTTCCTCTCTCAGCTGATGATGTGTTTATAGAATCTCATAGTCACTTCCTCCTGTGTAAGGTGGCCTTTTCTTTTTACCCTCTGTCCTTTGGCTCAGGTCCTCACGCCTCTCCTCAGCTCCCCTGCATACCCACTGTAATCCTGGCCCTGAACTTCGTATCTCCAGCTGCTTCTGTGACCCTGTTTTGTGCCCAGGCCTCACCCACAGCAGCCCCAGAGCTCTCTCTTGCCTGCCTGTCCTGGTTGGTTGTTGTTATATTACCTGACAACCATTTCCTCTGTTTTTCCTGATCTGTGTGATATTGCAAAACAGGCCCGAGTGTGCTAGCTAATGCATAAATCTGGGAACAAAGCAGGTACTCCTACAGTCCATCCCAAATCCAGAAGGATGGCAAACTGACTCCCAGTTTCCACTTCTTCCAGCCAGGGACCGTCAGTGCTTGTCTCGAGGGGCTGTCCTATCAGTCAATGGGACAACACACGGGGTGTTACATTGCAGCAAGAACATTACATAGATGATAAGGAAGGGAAAGGAAGAGGAAAGGGAATATGTTCAGCACATGCTTTATGTCATGCACTTTGTCTCCAGTATGTTATGGAACTGTCACAAGGACTCTGTGGGTTGGTTGTAGCATTCGTTGTTCACCGATGGGGGAATGAAAAATAAAACAACCTGCACTGAACCTACCGCTGACTCCTGTCATGAGGGTGTGAGCAGCCTCCAAGGTAGAAAGGTGTTCCATGTCTGGAGAAGACAACAGATTCCTTGTTTAAAAAGGAAAAATAAAATGTTAAAAGGACGGGGCGGTTTCTCAGGCTTGGGCGTGACTCAGTCATCACGTTAAATCAGCATCGTCTCCAGAGCTTCAGCCAGTTCCAGGCTGTGGAGAGGTGGGCACCCAGGCCAGGGCTCCCACAGCCTATTCCAGACACTTCTCCTTGGCCCACATAAGGAAGGGGTATGTGAGTGCTTTCCCATCACACCAAAATGTAACTAAGCAGAAAAGATGCACGGCTTGGGCCTGGAAAAACATTTACAACAACCTGACAATGGAATCCATTTGTCCAGGTCTAGCCGGGTGTGGCAGGTGAAGCAAGAGTCCTACCTAATGACACAAGAGCTCCTTTTCATCATTTGTGGTTAGGTTTTCCCCCACCTCCCAGGAGGTGCAGAGAGCATGGGCAGGGGGACTACGCCTGTGGTGCAGGAATGCACTCAGAAGGTGCTGCCCAGGGAGCCCTGCCCTGAGTGTGTGAATCACTCCCAGTTGGAAGGTCATTCCTGGCTGGTTTGCATCTTTTCAGCGTGTTACAAACTGGTAATTCTCTTTCCCAGAATGCATCTCCCCCTTGCCAGAGTCTGGAAATGGGGCCAAAGAATTTGGCATCTTCAAAGCCAAGAACCTTCTTGTTTCTTCGGTCATAGGGGCTTTCTGAGAGCTGACAGAGTTGTGGCTTTGAGGGTGAAATTTGTGTGTCAACTTGGCTAGACTATGGTGACCAGTAGTTTGGTCAAGCTCCAGTCTAGATGTTCCTGTGAAGGTACTTTGTAGATGTGATTAGTATTTACAATCAGTTGGTAATAAATAAAGTAGATTATCCTCAACAACGTGGATGGGCCTTATCAAGTCAGCTGAAGACTTTCACAGTGAAGACTAAGGTTTCCTCACAAGAAGGGATCTTTGCTTAGAGACTGCAACATAGAAATCCTCCCTAACTTTCCAGCCTTCAATCTCAAGACTGCAACATTTCTTGCCTGATCTCCAGCCTGCTTGCTTGCCTTATAGATTTTGAACTTGCCATCTCCCACAGTGGTGTAAGCCAATTCCTTAAAATGATCCTTCTATCTCTCTCCTCCTCCTTGACTCTCCCTAGGTACAGTCACGTAGCACATAATGATGTTTCAATAAACAACTGCATATATGATGATCCTAGAAGATTATAATGGAGCTGCCCTATACAGGTGTACAATGTTTAAATGTTTCATATTGTGTTTATGCTGCTCCTTTCTGTGTTTAGATACATAAACACTTAACATTGTGTTATAATTGCCTACCAGATTCAGTATAGTAACATGCTATACAAGTTTGTAGCCTGGGAGCAACAGGCTATACCATGTGGTCTCTGTGTGTAGTAAACTATGGCATCTAGGGTTTTGTAACTATATAATGTTTACACAATGACAAAACCATCTAATGATATATTTCTCAGAGCATATCACTGTCATTAAGTGACATACTGTAATGTGTAGGTGTGTGGGGTATGTGGGTACATTCATACATGTGCATATGTGGGTGTATATAATATATATATATGTATAATACATATATACTGTTTTCCCTTGGCATCTGTGGGAGATTTGTTTCAGGACCTCCTGCAAATACCAAAATCTATGACTGCTCATGTCTCTGACGTAAGATGGCATAGTATTTGTGTGTAATCTATATACATCCTCTGGTATACTTCAAATTATCTCTGAATTACTTATATCTAATACAATGCAAATACTATGTAAATAGTTGCATTATTTTTTAAAGTTTTAATATTTTTATCATTGTATTGTTATTTTTTATTGTTTTTTTCTCTGAATATTTTTCATCTGCAGCTGGTTGAATCTGCAGTTATATATAATAATTATAGAATCTATAAGAATTATATATAATGTAACAATTACAATAATATATAGGATTGCTATAATACAATGTAATAATATAAAATGTCTATATGAATATCTGAACTACTGAAATATTATAGTTTGGAAACTGTGAAAACTCCCTCAGGACTCTTGAAGTCCTTTAGAACTCTAAAATCTCAAGCATTCCTCATTTGCACATATGAACACTGGAACCCTGCCTTGAGTAAGGCCTATGGTATGGTACCTGGTTCAGGAGCAGGACGTGACTGAAGAGTAGAATCTTAGCCAGTGAGGCTACCCTCTGCAAACTTGCTCAGCTGCCTCCCTATGGGGCCACGGCTCCAGGGAGCTATACAGCCTGCATCTCTGCTTGGCTTCTGGATCTGTCCTTCCAGACTCCTGGTGGAGGTGATGGACTGCCCAAGTGATACTCTTTCTGTATTACTCCTTTTTGCTTTTGTTTCTGTTTTTGTTTTTGAGATGGAGTCTCATTCTGTCACCCAGGCTGGAGTGCTGTGGTGCAATCTCAACTCACTGCAATTTCTACTTCCTGGGCTCCTGCCTCAGCGTCTTGAGTAGCCACCATGCCTAGCTAATTTTTTTTGTATTTTTAGCAGAGACGGGGTTTTGCCATTTTAGCCGGGTTGGTCTAAAACTCCTGACCTCAGATTATCTGCCCACCTTGGCCTCCCAAAGTGCTGGGATTACAGGCCCAAGCCACCGAGCCCAGCCTTGTTTATATATTACTTCTTGAGACACAATTATCTCCGGGTAATCCTGTGTGGCAGTTATCCATCCATCCATCCATCTATCCATCCATCCATCCATCCATCCAACCATCCAACATAGATTTATCCAGCACCTTCCTTCTACCCACTCTTGTTCTGGTTGCTTCTTGGGGAGGGCACATGAATGCACAGATCAGCTATCTTGTAGTTCTGTGGTCTAGAGAGTTCCTACCCTTGAGGCCCACAGAGGGAAATTCTAATCTCTTTTTCCCCAGACAGCCTCAGTGCTACCGACCATCTCCTTGTGTTTCTTCTTGCCTCTCTTTGGATGCAGGAGCATGCTAGCAGCACCGTGGCTGACCACTGTTGCCATTCTTGGCTGCATGTCTTTCTGTTCCATCTTGACAGTTGAGGGCCTAGTAATTCCTCAGGAACCCCCAACTGGGGTTTACAGTCACCCCCTACTTTCCCACTCCTCTCTGGAATTGTGCCTGATGGTAGGAACTAATGTCTATCCATCCCTTTCCCTGAGCCTCAGGCTGTTTTTTCATGGCTTTCTTCCTTTCCTTTTCCCCTCCCCTCCCCTCCCCTCCCCTCCCCTCCCCTTTCCTCCTTTCCTTTCCTTTCCTTTCCTTTCCTTTCCTTTCCTTTCCTTTCCTTTCCTTTCCTTTCCTTTCCTTTCCTTTCCTTTCCTTTCTTTCCTTTCTTTCCCTTCCCCTTTCCCTTCTCTTCCCTTCCCTTTTCCTCCCTTTTCCTTTCCCTTTCCGTTTCCTTCTTTCCTGTTTTTGAGATGGAGTCTCACTCTGTCACCCAGTCTGAGAGTACAGTGATGCATCTCAGCTCACTGCAATCTCCACCTCCTAGGTTGAAGCAGTTCTCTGCCTCAGTCTCCCAAGTAGCTGGGATTACAGTCGCCTGCCACCATGCCAGGCTAATTTTTTTGTATTTTTAGTAGAGACAGGGTTTCACCATCTTGGTCAGGCTGGTCTTGAACTTCTGAACTCGTGATTCACCCACCTTGGGCTCCTTCCAAAGTGCTGGGATTACAGGCATGAGCCACTGCACCCAGCCATGACTGTATTTCTTGAAGATTCCTTTTCTTCCCGTGTGACTCTTTTTGAGGACCAGCTGTAGCCTGGAGACCCACACAGAGCTCTAAGAAGGAGCATCTGGACAGACACATCTGCTATCCCATGAACCTCACTGCTCCCACTTCGCTCTCAGGCCTACGCTCTTGCTGCTCAAATACCACCGTGGCATACCTGCATCCATGGCAGGCGGCACGGACCAGGCTTCCTGGTCCTTTTCTCAGCTTCTGGCTGTAATTTCATGTCTCTCCTTTGGGAAAGAGATTGACATGAAAACCAAAACTAAAATAGTGTAGTAAGTGTCAGGAAGACGCAGCTGTAGTGTTCTGTACGGCCTCCTGAACCTAAGGGGTCAGGGCAGGTCAGGGTCAGCAAAGGCTTGCTAGTGGAGGGGGTGGGTAATATGAGATCTGAGTGGTCAAAAGGAGTCGGAGAGATAAATGGACAGTGAGGAACAGAGTTTTGGGCAGAGTGAACACCCCCTGTGGCAGCACATTGAGATGTGGTCAAAAACCTGGAATCAGTTTGTGTCCTGGGTGGGAGGGATAAAACACTATGGGGCTCATGTCTGTAATCCCAGCACTTTGGGAAGCCAAGGTGGGCAGATCACATGAAGTCAGGAGTTCGAAACCAGCCTGGCCAACATAGTGAAATGCCATCTCTACTAAAAATATAAAAATTACCCTGGCATGGTGGTGTGCACCTCTAATCTCAACTCTTGGAAGGCTGAGGCAAGAGAATTGCTTGAATTGGGAGGCTGAGGTTGCAGTGAGCTGAGATCATGCCATTGCACTCCAGCCTGGGCCACACAGTGAGACTCTGCCTCAAAATAATAATAATAATAATAATAATAATAATAACACTATGGGGCTGTTTCTCGTCCTAGAATACAAAGAGAAGCATCTTAATTAGACATTGTTTTCTCAAAGAAGTGAGGCTTCTCTAGTGATGACACTTTCTGGCACCTGGCATCCTGCCTGCGTGGGGTAAGATGGATACCTTCAAATTACCATTTCTTGTTCCACTCCTGTGATACAATGAGCCAATTCCTGAAAATTTGCATTGTAAAATCATGAAGATACTCTAATTTCAATTCTGTGAACACAGACATAAGGAGGAAAAAAAGCTGGGAAGCACATATGCAAAAGGTGGTCATTGGTTAGGGTGAGTGCTATTTGGTTGATTTAATTCTTGGCTTTATTTTTTGTGTTTTAACTAGCTTTAAATTATATTAAAAAAGAATTATATTTGGGTTATATTCAAACAGCTCCCCTGAAAGATATTCTGGGTCTAATTTCTAGGTCCCAACATAAGATACTCATCCTTCAGATGGAATTAGTCTAGTTCTGTAATATATTAGCAGAGGCTCTATTAGGAAGTGATAAAGCCACATACGAACGTCTCCAGGAATATAGGTGATTTTTCTGCCGATGGCAAGGACTGTTATCCCAGATCAGCCTGATAAATTTGCATTCCTGGCACCCATTAAGGTGTCTTCTTTGCGGTGATTGCTATTTTAGAAAATGGAAGGAAAATTCAGCAACACTGTTTGTGATGTGGCTGCAGAATTCCCTGATGGCTGAGAGGCCCAGAAAGCTGTGTCCAGCATACAATATCCTTTGTTTAAGCATCTGCATCCTTCCTTCAAGCAGGCTGCCAGCAAGGCAGTCATGCCCCTCTCTCACTCAGTTCAGGCAGGAATCGAAGCATAATTTGGCCTCTTTGTCATTTTCAAAAATCAAACCTGCCCAGGGACCAAGTTCCAGCATCAGCTGTTTTTGCTTTATGTTTTATTTGAAGACATTTAATTTTGAGCCCTGTATGTTTTCAATGACATTTTTAATTTTTGGTAGACTGTGTACATGTATAAAATACTCTTCATTTATATAGAGCAGCTTTTTCATTAGCTATCTGACTTTTTTTTTTTAGGATAAAGGCAGATTAATGATCCTAATTAATAACTAAGTGATTATAGCTATTCATTGTTTTAATTATTTTTAAAAAATAGTAATTACATATCAAATATATAAAATTATTACTTTATGTCCAGCTTCATGTCAAGTATTTTACATGTATTTGCTCATCAGGCTTTACTGGAATCTCATAAAGTAGGCAGAGAAACTAATGTCCACTTTATGAATAGAGTCTCAGGAAGGGTAAGTGGCTTGTTCAAGTTCTCATGGCCAAGAAGGTGGGAAGCTGAGATTTTAACCAAGGTATGTTTGGTGTCACATAACATACATAATGTGATATTACATGTATATTGTATATGTATATTTACGTGTGTACATAATTATTTATTACATTATTTATTTATATGTGTTACCCAGACTTCCAAATCACATTTTCTCCTTATCTCTCTTTTTTTATTTTTTCTCTCACTTTTTAAATCTTTTGGTATTTTTGCTCCTTCCGATGGTTGACTAACCCTGCTGTCCTTCATGGGACGTGACCTGAGAGGGCTAAATGTTAAAGCATTGCCCATCTTATGTGGTCTTTCCAGCTCACCTATGCCAAAAGTGGATTGAACTCCTGATCCTGATGCCAGAGGACCTGGGATCACATCTCATTTCTTCTCTTTTCCAGCCTCATATCTTTGGACAAGGCTTTCAGTTTCTCTGAGCCTCAGCTTCCTCATCTCATGTGTTGGCTGAGGGTCACACGAGCTAGTGTCCTGTGTGCTTGCCAAAATCATCATGAGGATTAAACGTGAGGATAGATGTGAAAGCAGTTTATGAGCTTGTAAGTGTAGTTGTCACCCCGTCATGTTCTCTGGGTTGCACGTCCTCTGTGATGAGAGTTTATCTGGGAGGCAGGACAGTAAGGAAAACAGGAATCCCTGCAGCTCCAGCCCTGCAGATGAGCAGGAATTAGAAAGGTCATGTGGGATCCATCAAAACGTCCAGGAGGCAGGATTAGTCATCATCCCAAGGCAGCGGCACTTGTTTGTTTCTATTCCAGGAATTTGTCATCATCACAGTTCCACCACTCCCTGCCTCTGCTTATTCTGAACCCACCATTTCTATTCCTGTCTCTCAGCCTTGTGGCTTTTGCTGCCTCTTACCATTGTCTGTCTCTTGTCTTTTACACAAAGCCTCCTCCCTGAGTTAGTTCTGCCTTTGTTTCTGTTAAGGACCACTGACTCATTCTCTAGGTCTCGCACTTCTACTGCCCAGGGAGAAGGATCAGTTTGCTATCATCAGTGTTGTGCTGGTAAATGTTTAATAAGCAGCTCTCTGTGGGAGGCTGGGTGGGGGTAGGGGAAACTCTGACACCTGTATGTTGGCAATTTCCATAGTACAAATACTCCTACGATAGATGGTTTCAATCTATCAACATAATGTCACCTGGCTCCTCAAATCCTGAAAATGGAAAATTGGATCCCATAAGCCAGCTCCAGCATATCACTCTCACCCCTATCTGCTGCCTCGTAGCTGCTAGTCAACCCAAGGATTGGCTGGTCTTGAACTGGGGTTCCAGCTTGGTCCATTTAGCTGTGACCAAGGTATCAGGATTGCATATTTGACTTCTCTCTGAAAGTCCTGTGGACATAGGAACTTTCCAGTTTATTTGTTTGACTCTCATTTTACAGATGTCTCTGTGACTTTAATAAATTAAGGGGAGAGATAGAGAATGAGGGTAAGTAAATATAAATTAGAAAATGATTAATGCCACAAGAAAGGTGTAAAAAATGTAAAATGAAGGTTCAGAGACAGGAAATGTCACCCTCAAGTTGGTGGGAAACAAGGAAGATTTTATGGAGCAGATAAAATTTTAACAGAGACTTCAAGGATGAAAGGATTTGGCGAGGAAGAAATAGAGCAGAAGGTGTTCAAGACACAAAGAAAAAAAATGTTTGAACAGAAGTGTGGAGTGAGGAAGCATGGAATTGATATGGAGCTAGTGAGCATTTCATTTTGTTGGAGCTGCAAGTTTGTGAAGAGGAAAGGGTGATCCTTTTAGGAAGAAAAGCTGGGCCAGTCATGGTGGCCCATGCCTGTAATCCTAGCACTTTGAGAGGTCACGGTGGGCAAAAAGTTTGAGCTTGGGACTTCAAGACCACCCTGGGCAATATGGTTAAACACCATCTCAATAAAAAATATTATTAAAAATATTATAAATGATATTGTATTAGGTTGGTACAAAAGTTAAGTATGTTTTTTGCAATTATTAATACTTTTAATGGCAAAAACTCACTTACTTTTGCAACAAACTAATACAAAAATTATCCAAGCATGGTGGTGCATATCTGTGGCTACTTGGGAGGCTGAGATTGGAGGATTGCCTGAACCCAGGAAGTTG
>NW_016107564.1:1970939-2011045 GCF_001604975.1 Cebus imitator | reverse complement strand
AAAAAAAAAAAAAAAAAAAAAAAAAAAAAAAAAGTAGAGGACCTTTGGATGTTTGGGTGTCAAATAAGCCTGAAATATCATATGCTGGTTTTCTGAGGTGGGTTTCCAAATAAAAGTAAAATACAAAATGCAAATTATAAGGCTATTATCTATATCATTACATGGGTCTGTTGGAATAGAGTATTAAAAGCTTATGAGAGTAAGATTTTGTCGTCACATAAATTAGTTCTGATCCTCCATTTTTTCAAATAGATGATATTATTGTTAGTATAAGTTCTTGCACTGAATGATGTCAGCAAGTTGAGGCAGAGCATTGGTGAGAATGAGACTGGGCTGAATCTGGATGAGTAGAGATCCTGCCTTGTTGCCAACTCTAGGAATGACCTGGGTAAGTCATGTCTTTGCCAACCTTTGTCCATCCTCATGTCTGTAATCTTGCAGGGTGGTTATTTGATGGTTGCTTTCATAGCCTTCCCATGTCTATAATCACATACACTTGACCTCTTCAACTTTATTTTAAATGAAGTCATTCATTATTTGAGGACCGGCAAGGAGCAAAATTCCCTGTGCCCTTGAGAAAGTGCTACAACTGGAAGCACTGCCAAGGTTCACATGTCATGGGGGAGGAGAATTCTGGTTAACTGAAAATCTTTGTTAAAAGGAAGATTCACTAGCATGATCCATTGAAACCGTTACTGTTAGGGATCTATCTAAGATGTGCTAGTGATCATCTCTGACTTAAGAAAACAGGAAAATAAGAATTAAGAAGTATATTTATGTGCCAGCCTCTGTGATAGTCACTAGGAAACAGAATGATAATAATGACCATCGTTTATTGAACATTTTATTCTTTGCCAGGTACTGTTTTGAGAGCTTTATGTGCATCATCTCCTTCAATATTCCATACAAATATAGAAACTGTAGTAAACTGTTATAATACCTTGTAGTAGGTTGAATAGGGATCATCCAAAAATGATATGTTCATATGCAAATCCCTGGACCTGTGATTGTGGCCTTATTCGGGAAAGGGGTCTTTGTGGATGTAATTCAGTTAAGTATCTTGAAATGAGGAGGTCATCCTGTAATATCTAAGATGGCCGTAAATACAATGGCAAGTACCCTTATAGGAGACACACAGGGAAGAAGCACACAGGGGAGGAGGCAATGGGACCATGGAGGCAGAAAGTGGGGTGATACAGCCACAGGCCATGGAATACCTAGAGCCCCCAGACGCTGGAAGAGACACTACCCAGATTATCTTCTACAGCCTTCAGGGGAGCATGGCCTTGCCAACACCTGGATATCAGACTTTGGGGCTCCAGGATTGTGCAAGCATAAATTTCTGATGTTTCTGGCCACGAAGTTTATGATAATTTGCTACAGCAGCCTTAAGAAATTAATAAATATCCTTTTTACAAATGTGAGAATGAAGGATAGAAGGGCCCACCAACTTACCTAAGGTCTCACAGTAAGACATTGCTGCAGGAGACTCACCTAGGCATCCTTAGAATTTGCTTTCAACCTTATTAGACAATTGCACCTCATAATATCTCTACCCCTAATAAGATACATAAACCACCAGTTACTCTGAAAAGTGCAATGGAAACTTGGGGCAGGCATAGGGTGCACAGAGGGGGATATAACCCTACTTTCGAGGGCAGGCGTGAGCATCAGGGAGGATATCCTAAGGGCAGTGATGATATTGAGCTGATAAAGTTTTTTTTTTCTTTTGATTTTAAATTTTAAGTTCAGGAGTATGTGTGCAGGTTCTGCAGGTTTGTTACATAGGTAAATGTGTACCATGGTGGTTTGCTGCATAGCCATCCCGTCATCTAGGTATTAAGTCCAGCATCCATTAGCTATCCTTCCTGATGCTCCCCCTCTTCCCACTGCCCTCTGATAGGCCCCAGGGCCTTGTTCTCCCCAATGTGTCTATGTGTGCTTATCATTCAGCTCCTACTCATAAGTGAGAACATGAGGTATTTGGTTTTCTGTTCCTGTGTTAGCTTGATGAGGACAATGGCCTCCCATTCCATCCGTTTCCCTGCAAAGGACATGATCTCATTCCTTTTTATGGCTGCACAGTATTCCATAGTGTATATGTACCACAGTTTATTTATCCAGTCTGTCATTGATGGGCATTTAGGTTGATTCCATGGCTTTGCTGGTGTGAATAGTACTGCAGTGAACATACACATGCATGTATCTTGACAATAGATGGTTTATATTCCTTTAGGCATGTACAAGGAACTTAAACAAATTTACAAGATTTATTTTTTTTTTAAGAGAATAAAGTAGGGACATTTTTCCAAGCAGAAGGAGCAACCATAGCAGGTGTGAAAGAGCAGGGATGTTAAAATGATTAAGTAACTAGGCCTACGTAGCAGGAAGTTGTGACCAATGTCTGGGAAGCCCGGATTTCAGATCCCATCTTCTTTTGTGCTGCCTCCTGCTCTGAGAGGCAGGGGTGCTCTTTGCTCTTTGCGTCATGCCTTCCCCATTTCTTAGCTGTCTGACCTCTGCAGATTTACTTAACCACCTTACACCCCAATTCCAGCAGCTGTCAAAGAGGATAAAAATAATAGTGGCAGCTCTTTCTAACTTATATAAGAGTCTGTGAGTAAAATCTTTGTAAATCGAAGGGCTTAGAAAAATGTTAGTAATTGTATATGTGATGAGTCCAAGTTTTTCCTTGGAATTTTATTTTTTGAAATACTTTGAGTTCAGCACATTTTCTTGTGATTTCCTAATTTTTCCTAAAAGTCTAGTAGCATACATTTTCTCATTAACAGTTTTTAAAATATAGGCTTATTTTAATATTGCTGTCCAAATCATTCCAAGCAGTTGTCAAATGTTTTTCTCAAAAGTCCTGTAAAACCTCAATCTATTGATCATGGATTTTTCAGTAGATGTGCTAATAGCATCTGCAATCCAGCACAGCCATGTGTCTTCAATGAAGAAAATGTGGGTGTTTACTTGACAGAGTTTCTCAGCTCTACAATAGGGTGATATTGGTTCCTCCCTAATCTGTATCCAATTTTACAACTGAACTTTTACCTTGAAAAGCCTAGCGTGGGAAAATAAAGAGAACTATAAAAACAGTCATAAATAAAAGCCAGTAGCACATTTCTAAGGCATAGGTGCCTGCATGTGCAATGTAATCACATCAACTTGTCTTTAAAATTGTGTTGTTAAAAAATTGTGTAAGAGGTAACAAGAGGTAACAGAGCAGAAATAGTGAGAGGACAGTTGTGTAATTAGTGAACAAATCTCTTTTCTTGGAGGGGATATACTGTCTCTATTACATAACTCTGCCGAAGTCTCTATAAGGGTGATGAAGACAGTAGGGTATGGTGGAAGGAAAAGTAGCTTGGGAACCAGGCTATTTTTTTTAATGTTCTTAAGCTCTTAGGCTATTTGGCATTGGGTTTTTATTACATACAACTGTCGTTGTGGCTATGATAGTGGGTGTGTAGGGTAGAGGAGGGGAAAATAAATTGACTACATTCATTTTAGCTAGAAAAAGAAATCCAAATTCTGATGCCCTGGAATAGATTATATCAATCTTTTAAATAATTCTAATTGTATACTTTTAGGCCTATTGTCCATACGTGAACCTGTCCTGAGGTCAGGGTAATAGAGTCCTAAAGCTGGCTGAATTATTTGTTCACTCTGGTATCCAGGATAAGGGAGTGGTCAGTGTTGGCGATTCACAATGATTTGCTTCCCCATTGGAAAGATGGGCTTTGTTTTCAGAAGAAGTGAGTACTGGACAGAGAAGGACAAGAGATGTCCAGCAAATCTTTGAAACCCTATCAGCCTTGATAGTAAGGATACTACAGGATCAATAGTAGTTTCTGTGGTTCCTACAACATGCTCCCCAATCATTGTTTCCTACCTGGAATCACATCTTACTCTTTGTCATTGAGTGCTCAGCTCCCATTCATCACCTCTGCGGCACCTTCTCCGGCAGCTCTGATCCATAAAGGTCATTTTCTGTGATACAGCACCGTGCTTCACAGATCACCAGTCCACCATAGCTTGCTGAATCTAAATCTCATCCAATCACTTTTCCAGGCCATTTGCTTCCCATAATGTGTCTCTCATTTCTTTCTTATTCTCCCTTTTCATTAACTTCTTAGTTCATTCATTTCTTCTCACTTGGATGATTGAATATTTTCTTAACTTTCTGCCTCCAGACTAATTTCTTTTTCTTTGCCATTTCTTTCAGGGCAATCTTCCCTAAAGGTACACAGCTCTGAACATGCCAATACTCTATTTAAAAACCAGTAAGGTAGAGTGGAAGGCATAGCTGAGTGAAACTGAAACCCTCTTTGTGCTGGAGGTTTCTTTCTGACAGCACGCCTCCGCCCCTGTCCAAAAGGCCTGATGTGAAATATTGCAACAAAGTCAAAATCAACTGGCAGGTACTTCAATAGATGTGCTGATAGCATGCAACTATGGGAAGGTGCCAGAACTGAACCGAGGTGGTGAATTGAGGTAGAGATAAGCAAGTACCGAGACAAAGGAGGCAAGAGAAACTCCAAAACCAGGGTGATTCAAAGGAAGGAAACAGGGTTTGAAGCTAATGGTCATTGCCTGGCTTGAGTCATTTTTAAAGGGAGAGGAAGGGAGAGGTATGTCTCTACCTGCTGGTACTGTGGTGTGCCTGTACTGTAATTGGACATTCAAGCAGACCTATGTATTTGTTCACTAAGCAAATATTTGTTGAGTACTTACTACGTGCTAAATACTGGGTATCAGAAATAATTGCATATATGAGCCTTGAAGAGTGATTATGGTTGACATGTATGAACATGGGTGAAAGGGAAGAGATGTTTTTTGAACTTTGTATTTTCCAACACATCCAGCTGTGTACCTTCTGCACAGCAGGTGCTAAAAATAGATTTACTGAATTAAAAAGCAATTCATGCCACTAAAGGGTGTTCCATGGTCTCACAGAAATTGGGAAGGAGTAAGTAGCATCTTTAGTAAATAAACAATATGCTCCTAGCCAAAAATATACAACTTTGGGTTTGTTAGACTTTGCTCTGTCTTACTTATTAACTAGAACGCAAGTGTTTTCATGTGTTTTGTTTTCTTCTCTTTCTTCTTCTTACTTTCCTATTTTTCTTTCTGCAAAGTTCTTATCAACACATTTCAATGAGTACAAATGATGACTCCATGTCCCAGGAAACAAAGACAATAAGCAGTGAGGTGGGGGTGGGGGGTGGGAGAGAATGAGAGAGAGAGAGAGAGAGAGAGAGAGAGAGAGAATGTTAAATCTCCTGGTGGTTATCAAGTCTGCAGAAAATGACCTGATTGGCTGAGAAAGATGGGACTGGTGATAAAAGTGCAGATAAATAGGTGCGTGTGTGTGTGTGTGTGTGAGTGTGTGTGTGTGTGTGTATATACACACACACAGAGATAGGTATATATACAATATCATTATAGAAATAATCTCCCTAGTGTTTCTTCAAGTCTATGCCTTTCATTTGACTTCCCTTTGTTCTTCTCTAGTATATTATTTTGATATATATCATTTTTAATCTCAGAAACCAAAAGAGATTCCTGAAAACCATTACCCTGTCACCCACTGTGAGATCCTGGGCTGAGGAAGTTTTGACTTTGTGTGCTATAATCTCTCTCAACTGTTCTAGAACTCTTAACCAGTGGACAGCTCTGGCCTATTGAGCTCTCTATCAGGGAAATAAGAAGAGATTTATCACAACCTCCATCCATCTCTGTCACACAAGCTGCTCTTGTTGCAGAGCCCACACTCTCATGTCCCCGTGACTTAGATCTCCATCAAGGGCACAGATGGGTGTTACCTTCCTGGGCCTTTGGCCACCCAGTTCCATTTTCTTTTAATCCTCACAACAACCCTGTGAGATAGGTATGGATGCCCATAGCATAGGCCAGTATTTTGTGATCTTTTAGTATCTGTGGCCCCTCTTTTAGCATGGACATTGTCATACTATACTTTTAATATCCATTTAATGAAAACGTCACAATGAGCAAAATCTATCTTGAGTTCACTGACTTTTGTATTGATCTGCAGTACCAATAATAGCGAACTTAAAGTGTATCTAACATTTATTTGGCATGTCCAATGTGCCAGGCATAGAGCCAAACATTTTTGTTTGTTTGTTTGTTTTATTATGCTTTAAGTTATGGGATACATGTGCAGAACATGCGGGCTTGTTACATAGGTATACATGTACCATGGCGGTTTGCTGCACCCATGAACTCACCATCTACATTAGGTATTTCTCCCCACCCCTCCCACACCCTGACAGGCCCCCAGGTGTGAGGTTCCCCTCCTTGTGTCCATGTATTTTCATTGTTCAAATCCCACTTTTGAGTGAGAACAAACGGTGTTTGGTTTTCTGTTCCTGTGTTAGTTTGCTGAGAATGATGGTTTCCAGCTTCATCTATATCCCTGCAAAGGACATGAACTCATTCTTTTTTATGGTAGAGCCAAACATTTTATAGTGATCCTTTTATCTCATGCTCCTGATAACCCTATGGGGTGTGCCCTTTGACTGGCTCCATTTAACAGATAGAAAAACTGAGCCTGTGAGACAGGTATAGTAGTTTGTTCAAGGTCACACATGGTGTGCAGCAGAGCAAGAATTTAAACCTAGGCAGTGTAGCTCTAGAAC
Source organism: Cebus imitator (assembly GCF_001604975.1). NCBI lineage: Eukaryota > Metazoa > Chordata > Mammalia > Primates > Cebidae > Cebus > Cebus imitator. Next base: position 2,004,380 of record NW_016107564.1, on the reverse strand, counting down.
CAGCATTCATAACCACTATATGATTTAGACGCTTGTTTGAAAATAGTGAGAGACAACTTAGTGTAGCTGGAAGATCCTGGTTGAAGTCCATAGGATTATAGACTATTGTTTTGGTGATGAATGAGATGATGTGTGTAGAGAAATTACATAGTGCCTGGTGCGCTCAGAGCATGTTGCTTATGGGGATAATGAATGTCTTTGACCCTGACTCTCCCTTGCTGACAATACGTAAAAAGGTGTTCTGCCTATGACTGGTGTGGAAGTGGAAAACAAAGATGACAATAGCCACGGGATGGTGGTCTTGATCACAAGGGTGAGTCAGCCTAGAGTGAATGGGATGGTGCTGTGACTCTTGGTATTGGCATTCTTCATCCAAAAGTTGGTGTCCTGAGTCTTGGGCAGAAGCAGCAGCAGCAGGGGCAAACAGAGAGTGATTCGGTGGGCAAGGGAGACAGAATGACCATTTTGATGTCTCCGGTGACCAGAAATAACAGCACAGTAATCTAGAGAGAACACAAGAAAAGGTGGAAATATAAACTTCAGATCACCTGTAAGACATTCTCCTAGGGCTTGGCAGGACTCTTCCGGGAGCATTTGAAAAGGCTGGGAGCAAGAGAGATGAAAGTTAAGTGTCTGGTCTTCTTTCTCCCTGACTGGTGGGGCCTGGAGAGTAGGCATTTTAATTAGAGCCATCCCTGGGTGGGCAAGATGAGCTGGAAAGCTTTTATACTCTGGAATATATACATGCTGAATAAATGACAAAGAAACCACACTTGCCTGTGCATTGCTGAGCCCACAAGAAAGTAAGGAATGTCCTGAAAATCACAACTCAAACAAATCATGAGCTGACACCAGAGAGGTGAGTGATCATGAAGGCAGTCATCCTGAGTAAAATGATGCAACCAGGTGCCTGAAGTTTTGAGGATTGTTGATCATACTGGGTATGAGAAAACGGAGGTCATGCAAGAGGGAGGATGCTGGGCTTGAGATGCCCTCCTAAAGGTTCATTCTCACACGGTCTATCCAATCAGTGAAAAGCTAGACTGAAGAAACAAAAAAAGCATATGTGTCATGGCTATGACTCTGGATAGAATTTAATTAGTGACAATACTAGTCTCCAGTGGAATGTGTTAGCTCTGTTATAGGCCTGTTCTCACGTGGATCTATGGTTACTTTAGTACCATCCCTAAAGTCAGAGAATATAAAGCCAATAAATTAAAGCATCCCTAGTTGGAGAGCCATCCCTATTGCCCAGAAATAGCAGATGGAGAATATCTTGGGGAGTCAGCATCTTCAGCTTAAAGCCTCCAGGGTATGCCAAAGTTAACTTTAGGCAAGTAAACTCCTAGGGAAAAATGACAAAACACACATGAATGCAAGGCATCAAGGATGTCAGTCAGTCTAAACAACTGTGAACAGAGTTTGACCCCGAGGTCAAATATTATTCTGGTATTATCAGATACAGATGGCATTCTACCTAAGAATACTGCGTTTAAAGAAATGAAAGACAGAATAAAGATAGCAAGGAAAAATGGACTAGCAATCATGAGGAAAAGGATTTGGAAAAAGAATGAAAGGGAACTCTGGAGATAAAAATGTAATTATTAAAATTAAAATCTGATGAACAGATTAAAGAAGGGATTTATCATAAGGATGATATGACAGCTAACAAGTGGCAGCTAACAGTTATATATCATTTATTATATACTAGATATTACTTTGCAAACATACCTGAAGAAAGGAGTGAACTAAAAGTTAGATCTGGAAAAATTACCCTTAGAGAGACTAAGAAAGAAAAAAAATAAATGTGAGTGCTGTGGCTCAAATTTACTAGGGTGGTATCTTAGGCATAAGTTTTATAACCCATCTGAGTCTCACTTTCCTCAGCTATGAAATGAAAACACAGAGGAGGTGATTTGGCAGATTTCATTGTAGGACTATTTCTGGAGTTTAGGTTTGTCAACACTGAAAAAGTAAAGTACTAATTAAGAGAGGGTGAGACTGACTTGAATTAGCCTCAATATTTTCTGCATACATTCGTTGGGAATATTTTCTTGGCTTCTTAAAAATTCCATTATTATGTAAATTTAGAAATTGCATGTATATTTGAACAATTTTAGTTTGAAGTTTCAAAATAGTATTTTCTGTCTTCCAAATCTTGTAAATGACTTAGAACCATCATGACTCGGGAAGAGAATATCACTGAGACATCACACAGCAGGTATTTTCTGTCCATCGGATCATATAATTTTCATGTACCATGAGTCACAGCAAATTCATACATTATTAGGAGCTGATTTAATAAATGAATTATCATTTAAAAGCCCTTTTAGTTAGAGCAACTCTAATGTTTAGATCCTTTCAAGATTTAGAATCTTGAACAGCACAATTTCGTATTGGAATACTGCCCACTTAATGGATTGTTTGGACAATTGAAGAGACAATGGAATTACAGTTAGTTGCTCATAGTAGATACTTATCCCTCTCAGTGTTTGTGGTTTGCAAACAACGAAACAAACTCTGGCTTATTTAAACAGGAAATGAATTAAATGGAAGGAAGGCAAGGTGGAAATGCTCATAGAATTGGTAAGAAGGCTGGAGAAACAGCCTTAGAAATCGGACAGAAACCACAGAAGACAAGACCCAACCACCACCTACCATAGACCCAGTCAGTGAGGAAGCTGATTGCCATTTCTGAACTGAAAACTTACCACTCATCAGTGGATCCTTGAATCAATCTCTTTGACAGATGATCTCCATCACTACTGTGACTCTGAAGTCATCCACATGCTTTGGTGTCGGTCACGTGCTCGAACCCTTGGGACTAAGGGGTAGAGAGAGTATCTGGTCTCCTTTGGCTTCTGTCCTAACAGAATATTGATATTGATGCAGTTAAGATGCAGAACAATTTCTTCACAGTGTTAGTCAATTCTCATGCTGCTATGAAGAACTGCCTGAGACTGGATAACTTATAAAGAAGAGGTTTAATGGACTAACTCTTCCACAGGGCTGGGGAGGCCTCAGAAAACTTACAATCATGGCAGAAAGGGGAACAAACATGTTCTTCTTCACATGGCAGCTGGAAGGAAGAGTGCTAGCAGGGGAAATGCCAGATGCTTATAAAACCATCAGCTCTCACTCACTATCATGATCACAGCATGGGGGAAACCACCTCCATGATTCAGTTACCTTCCACTGGGTCCCTCCCATGACATGAAGGGATTATGGAGATTACAAATCAAGATGAGATTTGGGTGGGAACACAACCAAACCATATTAATCACCAACATGGTGACTGTAGTAAATAATATGTTGTATTCTTGAAAAATGCTAAGAGAATAGATATTCAGTGTTATTGCCACAAAGGACAACTGTGTGAGGTAATACGTAAGTTAATTAGCTTGATTTAGCCATTCCACAATGTATATATATTTCAAAACCTCATGTTGTACATGATAAAAAAAACCATGATTTTACCAGTCTACTAAAAAAATTTGAAAAGTGCAGGATTACTATTTTAAAAAGTCAAAATAATATGGAATGTTTTTCTTTTCATGAGAGATCCCCAAATCCAACTCACCTGAGTTACTTCTTTTAACATTGTGATACATACACACATATACACATAAACTATAATGTGATTTCCTATAAAAATGAAAAATACCTATTTCAACAAACATTTTTGAAACTTTTTATGTAACAACCTAAACAAATCACTTTCCATGCACAATGACTTCTGTTCTTTTTTAGTGAGTCTGTGGCTTCCATACTTTTCCAGATCTCTCTCCTTTCCCTCCTTTATGCTGCGAGCTACCTGGCAGATGGGACTATCCATCATCGCTGCATCTTCGGCACTTAGCTACATTCTCCATACATGGTGGCTCCCAGCATATGTGTGTAGGATCTCAGGAGGACCATATTGTCTAGAAAAAAAATAGTCCAATGGAGAGCATTGCAATGTATAGCAATTTCTCACTGAAGGCAAACCCTAAAATGCCTAGAAACCAGAGTTTCAATTTGACCTTGGGCCTGGGAAGTGGGAGCAGCTGAAAATCTCACTGCTGTCTCCAGCTGTCCATTTCATAGCAGGTCTCCCTGACTCATTCAGAAACAGTCTCCTTGCCCTTCCCTCTAGCTCAAAAAGTGGCAAATCCTCATCTCTCTTGCAGTGAGTTGCATTGGTGCTTGTCCTTGAAGTTTATTTCCAGAAAGCAAGAAGTCACTTCTAAAAATGCATTTTTGGCACAATTCCACCAACATTTCTTCAAAACCCTACTGAGATGCAGTAGGTGCCGATAACACAGAAACAAATCAACCACTGGTCGTAAATTAGTAAGCATTTTCTGAGCACCTACTACATGCCAGGAAGAGGACAAAACACTCAGGCCAGTCCAAGGTGAGTAAGACATGGTCCCTGCCCTCTCATAGATAGAAATTTTCTGGGGAAGACATGTGTAGATTACTAAAAACATTGAAGTAAAATGAGAATGTTATACTAAAGGTACAAACACTGTGTTTGGCGAATGTTGTGATAGTAACAGTTTTGATCACCTTGTGTAGACTCAGCTGACCTAAAGCTTTTTGGAACAATGATACATGTCAGCTACAAAGAAGAGCAGTCTCTTTCTTATTTCTCTCTCTCTCTGTTAATTATAATCAGTAGAAAGGGATGTTAATTTCTCTTGGCTGTCCTTGGGACAGTAGAAGTAAGCAGGAGGAGCGGTTGGCTTCAGGGTGAAGGTGGCATTTGCAGAGCTTTAATAGATTATTAGAATTCACCAGCAAAACTGGAGATGAGGAGAGAACAGCATGTGAAAAAGCAAAGAGCGGGTGCAAGGCAGGTGTTTTGAGAAAAAAGTTAAATCCAGTGCTATTGGAGCACAAATATGAACTTCTGATTAAATAGCACACTCCAAAAACATGCTTCCTTGGAGAAGGAGGGGAAAAATGAATCATTCCTCCATTCCATTTTCACTGACAACCTCCCCTGATCAGAATGTCAAGCATTCATGCAGCATTAAATATATGCTTGTACTGTTCTGTTTTTCATATAAACTCCTCACAACACCCTACCACATACTATTATACCATACATGTTCATTAGCTTTTTACATATGCATAGACTGAAATGCAAAGAAGTTCAATGGTTTTGTCACACAGCTGTCATGTAGTAGAGGGATTTAAATTCAGGCATCCTAGTGGTATGTCCACCCTCAACTGCTGCATTTTACTGCTATATGTAAAGAAGTGTGGCGTGCTCTGGAGACACAGAGGTGGCCATGGGTATGGCTTTACCCTGCTCTCTAGAGCTTACATTCAGGAAGGAGGAGTTAAGCAAAAATAAGCATGAAATTGAACGTCTATTTCCAATTATGAGTTTACTGGAGTGTAAACCAGGGTTGGGGTACTGAAGGGTCAGGACAAACAGTTGTACTTGAGTAGTCATTCTGTGGCCTGCAGGATGAGCAGGAGTGATCCAGGAAGAAAGGATGGAGACTGAGGACAAGCCTCTTCCTAGAGCAGGAATCATCCTGTGTGTACGTCTTGGGCAGGCAGAGCAGGCCTCCTTCAATGGACCAACAGAAAGAAGGCTGGTGAAATCTGAAGCCAGTTTTGTGGAGTTTTTCTTATGTCTAAGGTGGTGAGGAGGTGGGAATCTGATTCTGCAGGATCTGTTAGGATTTTGCTTCTTACCCTAAGAGTAATGGGAATTCTCTGAGTGATTCTAAGCAGGGAATTTGCATAATTTGCATTTAAAAAAAACATACTCAGGCTGTTGTTTGAAGAACAAATTGTGTGTGTGTGTGTGTGAGAGAGAGAGAGAGAAAGAGAGAGAGAGAGACAGACAGACAGACAGGCAGACAGACAGACAGAAAGAGAGATGGGCAGGAAAGGAAAGCCACAGTGGCTGCTGGGAGCCCCCATAGGAGGCCAGTATAGTAATGATGGTGGCTTAGATCTGGGGGTGGCTGTGGAGATGAAGAGAGTCACAAAGATTCAAGAGAGATTTTGGAGGCAAGATTCACAGGACACAGAAACTGAGGAGTGACGGCACTGAGGAGTGATTAGGGAGTGAGGAAGCCTGTTTGCTTGAGCTGACTCCCAAATTTCACAACTCTCTGGAGTGACTGTTGCTAAAATTTCCAGCAAAAGGCCGGGGCATAAATACTCTAGGCTTTGTAGACCATATGGTCTCTTGTAACTACTCAACACTGCCGTATAGTGCAAAAGCAGCCATAGAGGATAGTAAACAAATGGGCATGGCTGTGTTCCAGTGAGACCATCTTTACACACAGAAAGCAGCCTAGATTTGACCTGTGGGTCCTAGGTGGCCAACTTCAGGTCTGGAGCATGTGAAGGTCCCTGAGAAATGGTCCCCTGGAGGGGCATCAGCTAGGCAAGTGATTTCTCACATTATTTCCTTCTCAGGACAACACCATATGAGAGCCATTATGATGCTCTTCATTAGCCCTGCCACTGTCAATTGACTTATCCAAAGCCACATAGCTAGCAACGGCAGAGTCAGTGTTTGAGCCCAGATCTTTATTTCCAAGCTCATTAAGAACCTTCCTGGCCAGGCGTGGTGGATCAAGCTTGTAATCCCAGCATTTTGGGAAGCCGAGGTGGGCAGATAATGAGGTCAGGAGTTCAAGACCAGCCTGGCCAACATGGTGAAACCCCATCTCTACTAAAAATACAAAAATTAGCTGGGCATAGTGGTACATTCCTGCAATCCCAGCTACTCAAGAGGCTGAGGCAGGATAATCGCTTGAACCAGGACCCAGGAGGCAGAGGTTGTAGTGAGCCAAGATCGCGCCACTGCACTCCAGCCTGGGCTACAGAGTGAGACTCCTTCTCAAGAAAACAAACAAACAAAAAGCCTTCTCACCACCCCATGCTATATCTGCTTCTATTTCCTTCTGCAACTGTCCCCTGACAGTGCCAAACTTTGTCTTGCAAGCTTTTCTCACATTTCCCAGAGGAAACTTTTCCTTTTTGAATGATCGTTTAAGCAGCCAAACAGAAAGGGACAGTGAGTCTCCAAACGTACCATGGCTGCTTTTGTTCAGTACAATAGACTTTATCTTGCTTTGTCCAGTTTCTACGAAGTGGGACATAGGGGGTTTGTTTCCAGGAAATTAGCATCCTATTTCTCTCTCTCTTTTTTTTTTTTTTTGCTCCTGACACAATTTTGTCTTAGAGATAAACTGTTATTTTCATTCCCTCCATTTGAGCCCCACATAGAACGTTTTCTATTAAAATTTAAATAAGCCACTTCAGAGACAGATGAAGATGTGAAGCTCAGATGAGCTGATTCACTAGAATTTGTTCCTGAGAATATAACTTGTTTGCTCTTATAGCTTATGCAACTGGGTTTCATAATAGAAGTTTTAAGTGGGCCAGAATCGTGCTGCTACAGTCATTTCATCCGACTTCTCCAGACAGAACAGCCAATTGCAAAAGGAGAAATGAGGAACATAAACTCTCAATTCCCCTGTCCCAGAGAGATGCAATTATTATTCCAGGAAATTGCTGGCAGCTGACATGTTTTCGAAAATATATTGAATTCTGTTTGCGTGACCCCCAGTCAGTATACATTGCAATAAAATACTTTGCTGATAGCTGACTGTCCGAATTTTTCCCTCTTTCCTTTGATTGAAGTGTGAGACAGAGCTGACCAAGGTGGAGAGGTGTATATGGAGTTGGGTGTGCTGAGAAGAGGTCGTAGTGGGAATAGAGAGCAGAATGGGTGCTAAAGTAGAACAAAGGCAAGGCCAAAAACTGAGTGGGTGTCCAAAGACCCAAGAGGAGAGACTGGATAGCTTCTAAGTCAGATGATCTAAAGTCAAGGGAGAGAGCAAAACATTCAAAGACCAAGTAGATGAGACAACTGTAAGTAAAGTGTGGGAGGGGAGAGCAAAGTGAGAATTATTCTAAGTGATTGCAGAGAAGAGCGTGATCCAAGCTGCGTTCCTTACCAATCAGTGCTCTAAAAGAAAGTGATTCTTCGGTTGAGTAATTTTGAAAATGCGTAATTTTTTATTCTTGGAGAGACATATTGATAGAGATAATAAAAATAATGATAATGATAAAAAATAAATATATAGATGATTGCCAATGTAAGCCTTATTACCACCTATTCAAGTATGCAATTTTCCTCCCTTTCTGGATATATTGAAAAAAATGTATTTTTGCTGCTATTGAAGTTAGCTACAGACAGGTGACTTCCTGGGCCAACGAACTGTGAGTAGAAGTGACACGCAGAAGTACTAGTGTTCACATTTTCTGTCTGCTTTTCTTCCTGCATCTGTAAGTTATGCCATTTCCAGAATAAAGATGACCCCAATTCCTACCCCACAGCCAACAAGTAATAAACATGTAAGATAAAGAAATAACTCTTTGTTGTTCTAAACGATTGAGATTTTGAGATTGTTTTTTACAGAAGCATAAACATGCCTATGCTGACGGATAAAATAATGAAACCTAGAGTTTAGTGGTTTTATGAAACCATTAAATGGTTCCTCCCTATTTGCCAAATACTATTCACAGAATTTTACATGTGCTTACACAATAGTGTATTATCAGAAGTTCTGGCATATCTAGAAGAAAATAAGTATGTAAGTAGCATATACAACAATAGAAGTTTCTCATTCCTATTATCTTTATTTTTAGCACAGAACACCTATTGATGTCTTATGGAACACAATCACATAACACACATTGAAAAACTCAGGCTTAAAACATGCTCCACTGTCCATGGCTGAGCCAGGATATCACCAACTGCAAGGAGAATGGAAGCCTTACATAGTGGGCTAAAAGGAGACGGTGGGTTTACAATGTTCACAGCTTCTCTTTGCCCATGCTTGTTTCTACCGCAGAGCCTGAGATGATTCGTGGCTCTTCATTAAAGCATGCCTCTGACCCTCAACTAACATTTAGTACCCGGGAGGAATTTTGAAATAGAGCAATGAGGAAGACGAGGGCTTGCTATCTTGGTGGAATGGTCTTCCAAGAGGAAAACTTCCAGGATGCTACCTTCTTTCTAATCCAGAACTCCAGGGCAAGATAAAATTCCCCACCTGTTGAATAGCTAGGGGAGCAACTAAGACTAAGATCAAGAGTTAAAGAAGGGTGATCTTAGGAAGGTAAGGGTCATATGGCTAAAGTCCTCATGGCCAGTGCTTATGTTTAAATTGGTGATTAAAATGGTGATGTGATAAAGAATCTATTACAGAGAAGCTGGGTGATCATGGCATTGTTCTTAAAGTCACTGGGTATCTTGAGGTCTGTCCCTGGGCCAAGTGATCAAAGAGGCAATAAGGTTGGATGCAGAAGCTGCATGGGAAGGATACAGGCCCCCTGTGTTTATTGTTTCCGTTGCTTGCCACAGACTTCTCAGGAACTTTGCCTGTCTGAGTTTTTCTCATCATTCAGGTCTCTCCTAAAATGTTATCTCCTTAGGGGACTTCACTGACCTCTGAAATGAAAATGGGCCTGGTTACATCATTCTGTTTTACTTATGTCCCAGAACTCATCACAATCTAATGTTTTTCTTATTGATTTATTTATTATGTGCCTTTTCTTAGTAAAATATAAGCACCTTCAGCATAGAGACCTTGTTTTGTTAAGAAGGAACCCCTTTTTTAATACCTAATGAAAGTTCAATCAGTATTGTATCTGATACCTAACGAAGGCTCAATCAATATTGTAGAATGATCGGCTGAATGAATGAATTATTGAGTGAAGAGCTGCCACCGGAACTAATGGAGCTCCATACAGTGAGATATGCATAGAATGGGCAAAAAGAAATGCTAATGTGGTAGGAACAGCAGAAGATAGAAGTGGGTAAAGTACTCTGTCTATACTGTAAGCTGGGGTTGCAGTGTTGCCCAATCCCAAAGGGTACCATTCACTTCTACTGTCACCAAGGCTGGGTTTGGGGGACCTACTCTACGCTTCCAGAACCTACGTAGGTTAACTCTAGCTAAGTGTCCATAATCCAAGATGGTGAAGATTTGCTAACTTACCTACCTCAATAACTAGCCCAATTCCTAGAACAACTGTGCCTTATTTATGACAGTGTTCAACATATAGAGATGACATTTAATAAAAACTTGTGGAATGGGTAAATGAATGCATGATTATGTAACATAGACAATTCATTTGATATCTCAACCCAATTGCTAAATCCTCTTGCTTCAGCCTACTGCAGACTTTGGGTCCAGAATGGCAAAATGTTTCATCATGCATGCCATATTGGCTACTGTTAGTGGCTACCTAAAGAGATACAAAGAGAAGGGACTTAAGGCTGATTCTAGTGTCAAATGAAAATGAGTACCATGATGGATTAGTTATGTCTGCACTGGGCAAGGGGCAGAGGAATAGTATGAGAACATTGTATTTTCTAAGCTGACTTTGTGGCCATGGATGCTTCCTTACTAGTAAAAATGGCTCCAACTTGACTCAATCTTTTCAACCATCTCTTTGTAGTCAGTATATCATTCCTATGCACAAATCACACTTCGTGGATTTCAAACTCTCCTCCCTGTATTCTCTTCTTGTTAAGACATATTTAATACTATATACCAGAGCGAAAGCCATGTTCCTGGACAAGAAAGTGACATAAGGAAATGTGAGTGGGAAAAGGAAAAAAAAAAAAGCAACTTTTGGATGTCTAAAAATTGGAAAGAAAAAACAGGAAAGAGAAAGAGCAGGGAGAGTAGGTTAAAAGAATGGCTGAAAAAAAGGATAGAATGCAAATCTTTTTTTGAGTAGAAACACCAGATATGAAGGCTTTAAAATAGACCGATTAATATCTGACCCTTCTGAAATCAGAGGGCTAAATCAGATATTCACTTGAGATTTTATCAACTTTGTAAGTTAATGACTTTCTTGGTTCATTAAACAGAATCTTTTTTCTAGTTTCTTCTCCTTTCTTATTATTTCCCTCTTATTTTTCACCCCTCCCTTCCTCCCTTCCTTCCTTCCCTCTTCTCCCTCCTTACCTTCTTTTCTTCCTTCCTTCCTTCCTTTCTTTTCTCTTCCTGGGTCTAGGCTAGAGCTGTCTTCCTTGAGCACATGGGCAAACAAGCATTTGAACAAAATCAGGAATTTGCCATGAAGAAAGCAGAAAACAGAGCTGAGGGATTAGTTATGCAGCTAAGAATGGCTGCTGTCATTCACATTTATTTCTCAAAATCTCAGCCAACTGCCACTTACTTAGTAGGTCCTCTGAAATAACTGTGGCAAAAAAAATCCCATTCTTTCTCGTACTTCCAGCTGCCTACTCAATATTTTCATTTGGATGCATGTGGACGATTTGGACTCAAGAATCCCGAGACTAAAATTCGTCTCCCTTATCTAAAATCTGCTCTTTTCCTTCTTTTCATTTTTTTAGTAGATGGTGTCACCATTCTTCCAATTTACTCAAGCTGAAAGCTTCAGAGACCTGTTAAATATCTCACTCTCCCTCATCTCCAGCATTAGATTGGTCTGTTAGTGGCTACCTAAAGAGTTAGCTAGCAATCTGTTGACCTGAAGCCCTCCACTATATTTTGCTACTGCTGCTGAGAATTTAGCTCTTATGCCCTCTTACCTGGACACTAAATCTGGTCTTGCTGCCTCCAGACATACTTCTTTCCAATCTATCTTCTGTATGGTGTACATTATGTTCAACCTTGCACGCATATCTAAGAGATTCCCCCTCTTCAAACACTTTTTGTTACCGAATGAGTTGTGTCCCTCCAAACAGGTATGTTGGAGTATTATCCCTCAGTACCTCAGAATGTGACCTCATTTGGAGACAGTGTCTTTACAGAGATAATCATATTAGAATCATTAGGAAGAGTACTAATCCAATTTGACTAGTGTTCTTACACAAAAGCAGAATATTAACACAGACATGCACACAGGGAGAGAGCATAAGGTGAGTGCAGAGATTGGGATAATTGCCAGCAAACCACCAGAAGCTAGGAGAGAAGCATGACAAAAATTCTTCTTCACAGGTCTTAGAAGAAATCAACTCTGTTGACACCCAGTTCTCAGACTTTCAGCCCCTAGAACTATGAGACAATACATTTCTGTCCCTTAAGCTACTAGGTCTGTGGTCCTTTGTTAATGGAATCCCTAGCAAACTAGTGTACTTCCCCTTGCCTCCCAGTTAAAACACATGTCCTTTATCATGATATAGAAGGTAATTCAAGATCTGGTTTTGGTCCATTTCTAGAATTTCTCATCCTTTTGTCTTCAAGAGATGGCGTATATAGAGCCTTCTCAGGGTTCTATGAACACAACTGATTGTATATATATAACTCATTATATATATTCCTTTATATTCTCATTACATTGCATTTGTCCTTTGAAAGTCAGCTCAGTTGCTGTCTTTTCACAGAGGCCTCTTCAACTCTGTCTCCCCATAGGGAGTTTTCTCTCTTCTGTTCTCCCCTAGCACTTGAGCAAGCCTCCACTGAAGCACTTACTCCACTGGGCTATGTTTGTCTTTGTTTTCTATATCTCTGTGTAGACTGAGCAAACATAGTGGGTGGAGGTCACTTCTGACTCACCTTTCCCTTTAGTGTCCAGCCCAGGGAGGTGGCTTATGAGCTCCACCAATCCATGCTGAGATGCTGTGACTAAGCAACTGGGGAGACAAGTGTGGACTCCCAGAAAGTGGGCTGGACTAGGGTGGTGAGAACTTGGTTCTGTATTTACTCTGTATTTACTCTGCTGCTAATTTGCTGGATAATCTTGGACAAGTTTCCTCATCTCTTTGGGACTCTGCCTCCCTATTTGGAAATTTGGATGATTGGCCAGATGATCTTTAAGATCATCTGAGTACTGAATGAATTTCAGGCAGACGTAGGTAAAAGGGAAATGTTTCCTCACCAAAAGGCCTGCTCAAGCCTTCCATTTGTTGATATGAAGGCAGCCATATCCTTTACTTACTGTCAAGGCTGTTCATAACCAAGAGGTACAAGGCCACTATGGCTGAGGTACAGCTACAGTTGGAGTTTTAAATTGAATGACCATTAAGAACATTGCCTGGGCTATTTAGAGTCACTCCCTCTTTTGCCAGCAGAGATCTCAGGGGCAGTTAGGAGGAAACTGCAAGAGGAAATGGAACTACTTTGAACAAGATATCTGCAAAACCTGAATGGAAAAAAGCATAGGATAGAAAGTAGAACTCCTTATTGCACCCATGATTCTCCTCTTCCTCTCTCAGCACTTGCAATCTCTCCTCAAAGCAATAAAAGGCTTACTTGGTGAGATAGAGAGTCTCTCCATTGTTAAGCCACCTGAGCTTTGGGTATCCAGTGGAGTGAAAGGTTTAGACTATATCAAGACTCTCATAAGTTTGGTGAGCTTGGTTTCCTGATAGGATAAGACAAAAGTCTTTATTTCTGCAATGATGCCAAATTGTGTTGGTTACTAATACATTTTCACATGGGAAATTCTTGGCTGACTTTGCCATTAGTGAAAGGTTCCTTCACTTCAACACTATTCCTTGGGAGATTCATATCTTGACAGCCTGAAGCAGTCCAAGAAATTTTTCCTATGCTCTGTGAGTAACTAAACATGGCTGTGTGTGTGTGTAATATATATATATATATATATATATATATATATATATATTTATTCCTTCCTGAGATATTTAATACAATATTTGGTTTATAGCTTGCTAGCTTGTATAAATCATTTGGCATCCATGGGCTGTAAAGTGGGCATAATGATACCTTCTTCCCCATTACTTTTTACCTCTAACAAATCCCATTCATCTATCTCATCTAAAACCTTTCACTCATTGATGTTACTTCTAGTTTTAAGACCTATAACTTGTTGAAATAAAATTATGACTTTAGCTTTGCAAAAGATCATTTGTTTAACTGAGTTTAGTGGAAAGAAAGCCCTACTAAACTCTGCATTATCATAGGTCTGGTAGTGACAAACTTGGGTCCTTCAAAGTCTCTGGTTTCAATAACAATTCTAGTGACATTTCTTTCTAAGTTATACTGCAACTTTTTTTTCTTTATTTGCCATTTCATTTTTTACAATAAGCAATTATCACTTCCTTCTATCACTTGAGATTACTGACACTCAGGGAGAATAAATGATACTTCCAACATCACCAAGTGGCAAGAAGCAATCAGTACCTGGAGCAGGGTCTTCTAACTCCAAGCCGAGTGCTCTGTCTACTACGGAGATGATTACATTCATCATGTCTTGAAGCTGTTCAGTGCTTTATCTTAACACAGAGTCAAAAATATATTAACTGCTTGTTATAAGAGGAGCTCTCTGATAAATACTAGATAACTTCCAATCCCTTCTGTGAAGAAGCTAACAATTGAGTAGTAAAGATAAGATTTCTGTGGAAATAGCCCCAATACAAATCAGAATATAAATAGCTTACAGGTTAGAAAGTTCTTAGATTATCTAGCTAAAGAGTTTGGAATTTATTGATTGGTCATAAGGAGCCACTGGCAATTTGTTGAGTGTCCTGTGTTCACTGAGCTCTTAAAAAAATGGGATGAGTTGAGAGCAAAGATTTACTTTAAAGACAAATGAAGGAGGACAAGCAGGATACAGTGACCTATTCAAGTCACAATGAGTGAGAGGGAAGAAATAGAACTTCCAAGAGATCAAAAGCATCCTGTACCATGCCTTTCCCTCAGTTTCTATTGTGCAGATGAGTGAAAGTTGGCTGGGCAGGAAGACAGGAGCTAGCAGGCTAGGGGAGCTAGCTGAACCTTGGTCTTCCTCTCTGTACCATTGTGTACACATCTGTTGGCTCGCAGGGCCTATTTCACTCATGCCACTTTTTTGTCTCATTATTTGAGAGTGGACTAAACCATGCCACTTGCTTTGGACAATGAGTTGTTAGCAGATCTGACAAAAGTTGTATCTTCAAATGGCCTTGAACTTTGGGCTTTGCTTTTCTGTGCCTCTGTTATCACCAGATGAGCATGTCCTGGCCATTATCAGAGTAAGAGGGCACTGCAAAGTTGCATAGCAAAGAAAGTGGGTAGGGGGCAGGGGAAAAACTGGGGTCATCCTTGCAGTTTTCCAGCATCCATCTAAACTATGCCCAACCTTCATACCATACCATGCTATCTTTCTGTAGCACCTACACTGTATCCTGCTCATTTTATTGAGAACTACCACATGTGAGTTGACCAACCCATTGATACTAGCTGTACCCCTCCTTCAAGCACAGCTTAAGTATCATCTTTTCCGAGAGGTAGTAAACACTTCTAAATCCTACTAATGGTGCTTTTCTCTGGGTGCCTAGCACAAGTATATAGTGGTACCTTGTTTAATATACTGTCCTTTGATAAATGCCTTATTCGAATGTCTCTTTCAAGCAAATATGTAGCAGACAGAGAGTCTAGAGAAGAGGTTGAAAGGGAATATGAAATCCCCAAGTAGCCAGGAACTCCTAGGGTGGAAGGCGTCTCCACTCCTAGACACTTAGAGCCTCTCCAAAGTTGATTCCTTAAGAACTCCAGTAAAAGGCCTTATGCAATCAGGAAGCAAAGGGCTAAGGCCTCTAGGCCTTATATACAGGGGCAGAGAAGAGGAAATTGTGGATAGATATTTGGTGTGACAGCAAACCTGAATTTATGGACAATCAGAACACTCTGTTATTGTCAAAAATATTAATACACAATGGCCTCCTGTGCTGGTCACTTATTTTGTGCCTTCCAAGTAGATATTATAACTCTCACTTAATAGATGAGAAAACTGAGACTCAAAAAAGAGAAGTGATTTACATATGATCAACCAGCTAGAGGCAGAAGAAAGAGAATTGAAACCCAGACCTGCTCAACTCTGGGTCCAGTGCCTTTCTGCTATGCCATCTCCAATGTCTGTTGTCATTGCCATTTCCAGCTGTAAAACTCTGTTCTCAATGTAGGCCATGCTGTTCCTTATGGGTCCACACCAGTAGTTAGGGCTTGTGGTGGGAAGGCTATTATGAAGTATCCTCAGAGAACCTGTCTACAATCCCATGTGCAGACAAACATACCTTGTTCCTTGGGTCCCACTGTCCACCTGCCCCACATGTCCCAGCAGGCCACAGCATTGGCTGGTAGAGCACACAGGCACTTACTGGGGAAGAAGGAGCTGAGATTCTAGTTCTGACTTGGCTGTGTGACCCTAGGCAAGTCTTAGATCTGTCTGGGTTTGAGTTCCTTCAACCATAAAATGAGGAAGTTGGACCACATTTAATTCAACAGACAACTATTTGGCATGTACTAGAGCTAGTGATTGAATCAGGGTGAAGAGATTCATGGTCGGGGGGTGGTCAGTCTTTGCTTTCAAGTAACATTTGGCCCACTGGGGACAATAACACATGCCCAGGTCCCTCAACACAACTCAAGCTATAGTGAGAGCTCTGACAGAGGTACAGCCACACTGTGTGATATCAAGGAAAGAGACACCTGTAGGGAGGTTTGGGAGGGGAAGTTTGCACCAGGAAATTAACAGGCAAAGGAGGCCTCAAGGATAAGTGAGGTTTCAAAGACAGATAAGGGTCTCATTTCATCTAAGTAAGTATCCCCAGAATGTAGACACACAAACACATATGCAACATATGCACACATACCCCTTCTCCTTTTTATAATTTTTTTTTTACTATCTACAGAGTAAGATATATGTTCAGACAAGAAAAAATGAGATAATGTAAGCTGAATGTGTCATTGATCCTTTTATATAAAAACGGAACCCATGACAACATAAAAGAGGGACATAATATGGTATATTAGTCTATCCATGCTCAAAATATAAAATAGTCTCTTTTATTTCAAATATAGCCTTTCTTTTCCCTTCAAACAATGATGGCCATGTTAATGGCAATATTAATAATACCACTTATTAACATATCATCATATACCAGGCAGTGTACAAAGTACCACACACATTTTATTCTTCTTTAACCTTACCACAACTTTGTGAGGTGGCGTACAGAAGCGGTTTAGAAAGTTGACAAAACTACTCAGTTGGGAACTCAGGCTTGACCAACTGAAAGCCAATTACTTAACTAGCCTCCAAGGATGTCAGAAGGTGGTTCTAGAGGTCTTCACACAGGACAAAGAACAAGACTTCTAAATGTCATAGGATTCTTCCATGAGTCTAAAGGGCTTTCAATGATGTATCTTTGTGTTATAGAGGATGTAATGGAGACAACAATGAGACCATCTCAGCCAGCCGTTGGCTGCTGTGCCTGTTGCAGTCCTGAGCTGACCTGACAGCCTTGAATGCCCCAAGTTGCAACAGGCACCCTGGTCAATGACCTCTATTGTGCTCCCAGCCAACAGCACATATCAACTGTCAGCCATGTGTGTGAGCCATCTGGGGGCCATAGTTTAGGAAAGCCTTTAAGTCAGCTCAATGACCAAACAACTACAACCACATGACCCAACAGAAGAACCTACCAGTGGAGCCCAGTCGACCCACAGGACAATAATAGATGATTTTATTTTGGGTAGTTTTGTTACATAGCAATAGATAATCACAGCAGTACATTGAGTTGGGTTGAATTTCAGCCCTGACATAATTTTTCAAAATTTTTTTCCAGGAAATGTATTTTTGGCTTTCAAACTCAAATTCCTAGGTGAGAAAGGTTGTTTCTGACTATTACATAATGGGTTGCCTCCATTAGATGTTGGCAGTGAGCCTGTTTTCTACATCTATATTGGCAAGAGACTCTGTGCAGAGAGACATTTCAGTAGATTAAAGTTTGGCAAAGCCATTAGTGTATTTAAAAGGGAGGGGGGGAAACATGGTCCCTGGTGCCAAAGGACTTTTAATGATTCCTGAAAAAAAATGAAAAAATATTTTAAAATATTGAGAGTAGAAGAGGTTATAAAGTGCAATGAAGTGTTTTAACAGGCAAATCATGTTGGCCATTTCTAATTTTCTCGTATGATAACATTGTGGGCCAGTAGAGTAAAAGGAAGTATGCTTGCATTCCTGAATCAATTTGTATTTGGTCATGCTATATTATTCTTTTAAACACCCATGGATTATGCAATCTACTATCTTAGCTAGGGTTTGTATAGAGATTCTTTATTAAGCTTCTATTATTTTCTTTTTGTTCTTTTGTTTTTTCAGATGCTAATATTTTTCTGGCTTTATGAAGGAATGGCGAGGTTTAGGCTTTCATGATCTGGAACATTCTAAAAGGTATTTGGTTGATTTGTCTTCATAGGCTTGATAGAATTCTCTTGCGAAATACTCTTGACTTAAAATGTGTGTGTGTGCATGTGTGTGTGTGTGTGGTGTGGTGAGAAAGTAGGCATAAAAGAGAAGACAATGATGATTCTGGAATTCTGGCTTGCATATTTGTTTGGAGAGTGTTGCCATTGCCTAAAGTAGGGAGCTCTGGAAGAAGGCCAGGCTTAGGTGGAAATCTCATGGATTTGATTTTAAAGAAATGTTGACTTTCAGATTTTGCCTGAGGAGGAGCCTCAGGGTAGCAATGTACTTGTCAGGGAGAAGATGAGTAGGAAATTTGTGCAGAAGCTGTGTTTAAATGTATTAGTTTGTTTGGGCTGCCACAACAAAGTACCACAAACTGAGTTGCCTGAACAACAGAAGTGGATTCTCTCACAGTTCTGGAGGCCAGAAGTCCAAAATCAAGCCATTAGCAGGGTTGGTTTCATCTCAGAGAAGGACCTGTTTTGGGCCTCTTTCCTAACTTCTGATAGTTTCTTGGCTTGTGGTGGCATAAACCCAGTTTTCACTTGGCATTCTCCCTGTGTGACTGGGACACCCATCATATGAGCCCACAGTAATGACTTCATTTTAACTTGATTGCCTCTGTAAAGCCTGTATTTCCAAATGAGCTCACATTCTGAGATATTGGGGTTAACTTCAACATACAAATTTTAGGGGGAAACACAATTCAAACCACAATAAATATCAAACATACTCTCCTAATTTAGATTTTATGTTTATTTTGGGGTAGCTTATGGGATGGGGCTAATGAAGATTACTTGGGGGAAATATGCCTCACCCACCAACCACTCATTGTTGCTGCCAAAAGTTTGCTGCTATGTATTGAGGTGACTTCAAGATATTCAAAAGCATATATTAGGCTAAGTGAAAGAAGCCAAGCACAGGAGACCACATATTGTATGATTCAATTTCTATGAAATATCTGGAATAGGCAAATCCATGGAGACAGATTTGTGGTTGCTTAAGCCTGGGGTTGGGGCTGGGATGTGGAGCACAGCTAATGGATATGAGGTTTCTTTGGGGGGGTGATGAAATGTTCTAAAATTAAATTGTGGTAATCAACATACGAGGGGCCGGGCGCGGTGGCTCACGCCTGTAATCCCAGCACTTTGGGAGGCCGAGGTGGGTGGATCACGAGGTCAAGAGATCGAGACCATCATGGTCAACATGGTGAAACCCCGTCTCTACTGAAAATACAAAAAAAATCAGCTGGGCATGGTGGCGCGTGCCTGTAATCCCAGCTACTCGGGAGGCTGAGGCAGGAGAATTGCCTGAACCCAGGAGGCAGAGGTTGCAGTGAGCCGAGATCACGCCATTGNAAAAAAAAAAAAAAAAAAAAAACTACTGAATTATAATTTAAACTGGGTGAGTTGTATGATGTATGAATTTGATCTCAACAAACTTGTTAGACATCGTCAGCAGGTGGATGTAGGAATATTTGACTAGATGAATCTTAACATTCAATTCAGCCATGAGATTTTAAGATCCTGCATTCCTTTATCATTTTGAGTCTCAGTTTTATCTCTTGTGGGATGAAGAGACGGAAGTCTATGAAATAGATGATTCTCTTTCTCATTGAGCTGAGAAACATCACCTGACATCCTTATTTTACCTACAGAGCAGACTAGTTTAGAGTATGGACTTTGGAAGCAACATATTTTGATTTGAATCCAGTTCTTTCATCTACTAGCTCTGCAATTTTAGACAAATTATCATACTTCTCCCAAGCTTAATCTCCAAAAAGGAAAATGGAAGGGAATAATACAAGTACGACCTTCTTCACAGGGCTGTTGAGAGGATTTAATGTGATAATATTCAAAAGGGCTCAGCAAATAGCTGGAACATGGCAAGTCACTACAGGAAGGTAACTATTAATTTCCTATGGCCAAGACTAATGACTACTTCATTAGTGGAGCAGATGATTCTTTTTCAATTGGAAACAGACCATTGCGTTGCCCCTTGACATTTTATATTCTATCATTTATACATTCCATGTGATTTTTAATTATTAATTCAGCAACATCTGTGTCAGTTCAGAACATATTTTTCCTCACACCCCTCCTGCAGTCTGGTAAGATCTTTGTGTTATCAAATAATCAGCTTTCCTCTGTTTACAAGAGGTACCAAATGCCAAATTTGTAATCATTAAAAGCAATTTTTATGGAGGCAAATACATCTAGTTAATATTTATTGGGCACATATTTTGTTCAAAATATTATGCCAAGCACAGAGGGACGTGCAAAGATGAGCAATATAAAGATGTTACTCTCACAAATCCCATGGTTTAATGGGGAAGATGCCCCCATGTGTTAATTCAGTGATACATCAGATATTAGGGGGATGGAAAGATATGTAATGCAATGCATCATGTTGAGCTCAATAATAGATGTATGAACTAAGTGCTGAGGACACCTGGAGAAAGAAGTGATTGACTCAATACGGAGAGGACATGCTTGCCAGGTGGAGAGGTGAATGAGGCCATACCCAGTAAAATTAGGGAATACATTGAATTTCTCATCATTCAACAAACAGGTCATGCCTTTTCATGGCCTGAATTTCTGATTCAGAGACCAGGCCAGTCTTCATGTTTAGGTAGAGCTACATCTGGAATGTCAAAGCAATATTTGGATGTTTAGAGAAGAGACTAGGGAGGGCGATCATAGGAAGGGAAGATAAGGTCAGATTATGAACGGCCTTCATGCTAAGACATTGAGACAATAAAAACTCATAAAGGGGAATGGTAAACCCAAAATTACACATAAATGTGGCTGTGCACATGCATAAGTGGAAAATAGAACACACAAGCATTTTTTTTCTCCACTTTTTACTTAGTGTTCTCAACCCAGAATTTTGTGTGCATTGATCCGGAAATTGCTTTTTTTTTTCCCTAATAGGTAAGTATTTGAGCAACAAGATGGCATGTCGTTTCAACATCAAGCTCACTGATGACTCATTTGTCTCTCAGCAACTAAGCTTTTCATTGTCAGTAACGTTAATTATACCTATCATTCACTCTAAAATGACCTTTATTATTTTTTCCCTTATAGCATTCTCTCCACATGGGCTCATGTTCGGGAGGCTGGAGACTAGTGATGTCAGCCCTGAGTTTTCATCATGTGGCAATCAGAGCTCTAGAAGCACAGGTCAGACTTCCAGGCTCTCCTGTTGCTCTGCCTCTGGCGTTACGTGCCTGAACTGAATTGGCAAACCATTCTTTGCTACCAGGATGCAGAAAATCAGGTTTCTCATTTTCCAAATAATTCTTCATTTCAAAAGGTTGGGGCAAGATTTGCAGAAGAGAGTTGGAAGGAACAAACATTTATTAAGACATCAGTGAATGAATGTGGACTGTGAGCTCCAAAGACCCATATTTGAATACCAAATTTGCCACTTATTTTCTGGGTAACTTTAAGGAAATTGCTTCCCTGCTTTGAGGCTCTGTTTTCCCCTCCTCTAGAGAATGAGGATGTTATTATTTATCCTGCTGGCTTGCTGTGTGGCTTGAATGAAGTTCTCACTGCAAAGCATGTGATCCAGACTCAGGTACAGGTTGATTCCTACAGTCAAAGGTTCAGGAGAAATGACAGCTATGGTGAGCTCTCACCTCCTGCAGGCTGTAGTAAGCCAGTGTGTAGCGAGAAAATGGTGTAAAAACTACTGATACGGTTTAGCTGTGCCCCATCCTAATCTCAACTTGAATTGTACCTCCCAGAATTCCCACATGTTGTGGGAGGGTCCCGGCGGTGGGTGGGGGAGTAATTGAATCATGGGGGCCTGTCTTTCCTGTGCTATTCTCATGATAGTGACTAAGTCTCATGAGGTCTGATGGGTTTGTCAGGGGTTTCTGCTTTTGTTTCTTCTTCATTAGCTCTTGCCTTTGCCTTGTTAGAAATGTCTTTTGCCTAACATCATGTCTCTGAGGCCTCCCCAGCCATGTGGAACTGCAAGTCCACTTAAGCCTCTTTTCGTTCCCAGTTTCAGGTATGTCTTTATCAACAGCATGAAAATGAACTAATACAACTACCCTTGAAAATTCCGTAAGCTAAATGACTGCATATATGATTTTATGGACATGAAAATAAGGTTGCTTCTGGTTAGTGGCCACAGTAAACAAAAATCAAGTAAACAAAACATATATTTTAGTATTGAGATCATATTAATCGCAGAACTTATTAACATATTAGATATACATGGGAACCAAGAACCACTGGGATATGGGAATAAGAAAAGTCCAGGGCTGACTTCATGGTTGTACATTCTGTGGCATTGCAAAAGGCCTCACCCTGAGAAGAACCCTGTGCTTGGCCCAATGCTCTGCTATCACTATCTTGAAATTCTTAATGTTTGAATAAGGAGTCTCTCAGTTTCACTTTTCTCTGGGCCCTGCAAATTATGTAGTTAGCCGTAGTTACGTATTTAAATTATTACTTCTCTCTTACCCTCATTCCCATCTCCATTTGGTATAGTTGAATTCACATAAAGGCTTATATGATATGTTGTATACCTAACTGACTGTTGTACATAGTATCTTAGTGCATTTTCAAGCATACCTGGGAGATTGGTATAATTGGCCCCATTGGAAGGGTGTTGAATTTACTCACGGTCACATGACTAGTAAGGCAATTGGCATTCCTGTCTACTCTTTCTATTATGCCACAATGAATGAGACAAAACATGAAAAGAAATTTCAGTGCAAAAGTAGGAGCTGTAGGAATACATTTGAACTAAATGGATGAAGAGGGGCATGCTGGAACCAGTAACACATAATTAATTTATGTTAAATTTCTCCAGATATGTGCTTGCTTTGTGGTGTGAAATCTGCAGGTTTTTGCTCATCATTGTATTCCCAGCCCCTAGCATAATGGTTAGCATGTAGAAGATGCTCAATAAATGCTTGTTGAATGAAGGATAATCCTGCCAGGTTTTGCTTCACTCTGTATTAATAATATGGCCTTCCTTCTTGCATATTCATACGTTTGCTCCTTTTATTTGAATCCCCGTCTGTTTAACAGAAGAATGTTCTTTAGCAAGCATGATGACTAATGATATCAGGCAAAAAGTTCCAAGATCTTAACTGATGAATAAACACAAACTTTGCTAATGACTTTGCTTTTTGTATAAGACTTTGCTGGTATTTTAAGCTCTGGGAGAGTCCTGGTTACCATTTGAATTCTATGCTACATGGAGTGCCTTGGAAAAGGCTTTAAAAGAAAGAACTCCTATTCTAAGTTGAAATTTTTAAATTAGGAGTTCTCTCCCTGCCACACCTAAGAATGAATTAGCACACCCTCTCTGTGTCATTATCCATTCATCCTTACTCTGTCCCCACAGTCACGTGTTATGAGGGACTTTGGATTTTTCCTCCTAAATTGCTCAACACCACCCCTCTTCTCCATGACCCATTATTTCTCCATCTTGGAACTCACATTTCACCTTCCTGGACAAATCCAACGGTCTTTCAGTAGGCCTCTCTGCCTCCTTCTAATAGGGTCATTGTACAGCAGCCAGAGAAGTCTTTCCAATACAAGACTCTAAACTCAGCACCCTCTTCTTACAAGGCCCCTGGTCTCTCACTGTCAGCTGCATAAGTTCATATCTATTGGCATGCATTGCAGAACCCTTGCCATCCTGCTCTCAAATACCTTTTTAGTTGATTCCTCTACATAAACCCACTCATGGCATAACCCAGGCTTTCAGCCTGGTTCTCTGAGAAGCAGACTCAAGTACAGAGTTTGGTGTTCAGGTGAGATCAACACCTGTGAAAGGAAGGGTAGAGGGAGGAGTTAAACCATAGTAATGCAATACCAGTGGTGGCCTCTGCCTACCCCAGTGGGAGCTCTGGAGAAAAAGAGCTGCTAAGATTGTCCCTCAGTGGACCCAAATGTCTGAGCAGTGGTAGGTAGTGGTCACTCCTGGAATGATGTGACCCTGGGTAAGATGGCTCTCTGTAGCTCAGGCCACCCTTAAGGAGCTGACTGCTGGAGATGCTTCTCTGCAAATGCTTCTAGCATTTGGGAAAACAACATTTTTCCCTCCCAGGAGGGAATCAGGAGGAGGACCCAGGAAGCACATCTCCATGTTTGCTTCACCTAATCTCTTTTTTCCTGCGAAGAACTTTTCCTCCTTTTCTGCGGCTTCATGCCGTTGTACCTGCCTTTTCTTCTGTCTGAAATGCCCCTTGCCTGCCTCTTTTTCCCTTTGATCTGAATACTTTTAGTTTTCCTTTATGACTGATGTCAAATGCTAAGTCCTCTTGAAGCCTCCTGTCACTCACCCAGGTAGAGTTAGTTGCTATTTCATGTTTTCATTCAATGTACATTTCATATATACATGCATCATAAGCTCTGGAATAGACACTAAAGATATAGGAGGTGCAGTTGTTGCCCTTATGATCTCCTAATGACATGTGCCCTTTTTTTTGTGCTGTGGCAATGCTCAGTGCTTCCTTTTATTTTAGCATCTGCTACACTGCCTTTTTATTCACCCACTCAGTTTTTCATTTGTTCATTCACTGAGTATTAATCAAACTTTTGCCTTCCATGTACCCAGTGTTCCACTAAGCCCTAGGATGCAATGATGCCTAGTCAGCTTTGCTGAGGGATAAATATTAATCATATCAAGCCTGCACAATTCTAACTTGGACAAAGAATATGAAGTTTATGGAGCTAGGAGGTTTTACAATAGTGCATTTAGCCTAGACAGGGAGGTCAGGGGAAGTGGCTGGTAGAAGTGATTATTACAATATAATTTGGTGAAGGGAGAGGAAAAGAAGCCTTTCAGGTAGAGATTGCAGAATGTGCCCAAACCACATGGCAGGGGATCTGAAAGAGAATTTAAAGATGAGAATGAAGTTGGATGAGGCTGGAGTTCACAGAGTGAAGAGAATAATAGAGAACAATGTGTGATGATTGTAAATGCTCATGAGAAAGTTTATGGCTTGGCATTTATGCTCAGAGCAGTGGGAAGCCATTAAACGGTTTTAAGCAAGAGATCGAAAGGATCAGATTAGAGAGCTGAAAATATGCTCCCACTTCAGTGTGGAGAATAGATTGGAGGATGGCAGAGACACCATGTGGGAGACTGTTAGCTAATGAAATGAGGGTAACTTGAACTAAGGAGGGGGATGGACAGTGGGAGATAGATCTAGAACAATTTGGGGGGAAAGACAGCAAACCTGGCAATCTTTGGTGATTAGTTTGTATGTCATTAGGGATGACGGGAAGGGAAGTGTCAAAGCTGACTTTAGATTTCCATGAATCCCTAGCCCTTCAGGATTTTAAATCTGATGACAATTATAAACTTCTTTCTGGAGGCAGACACACACACACAACCATTTTTCATATCATTTCAGAAGGACATAAAGAACTTGTAAAGGCCATTTATCAGCTCCAGGTGGGAAAGAAAATCAAATCTTATTCCTCCCTGTACCTCCAGATTCTATTCTAGAAAATAACATGGAATTTGACATGTAGTACATGTTCATTGAAGTATTGAATAAAGGTGACAGGAGATAGAGAACACTGAGACACTTCTGGTGGTTAATTTTTTGCTCTTTCAACTGCAATATGGATGTAAGAGTCCTAATAGAAGAGCTATACTTGCATGCCTATGAACCAAATGCTCATTAGCTTGCAAGGCAGCATTAGGTGGGAAAGGCCACAAATGGACTCATGAGCCTCCAGGTGGTGAAGAGGAATAAATTTCAAAGTATTAAGGTTCCAAAGACTCAAGATTTGTCTGCAGCAGATGTCTCTCCATAATGGTAAGTACTTTGGACTAAAGAATAAAACTGTCTGTCTTTATATTATGTGGGGGAGTGCATCATTTAGAGATGAAGACAGTCTGCCTATGGCTGAATGGGTAAGTTAGGTTAATGTTACCGTGTGGAAGAAGGAAAAATGGTAATTGTGTTGATAGAGATTTAGAATAGAATCATGCCTTTGCAGATAAGACATTTCAAGAGGCTGGTAAAGATCAGAGGGAGAAAAAATGCATAGGAGGAAGTTTTAGGGAAGATTTATTTTGCATTTATTAACCCTAGGGTGGGTTGGATTTTTCTCTTTGTACTTTAAACAGCTGCATATTAGAGAGAATTGCCATCTGAACCACAGACTCTGTGAGGGGCCTCAGCGATCACCCGATCACCTGGTTCAGTCCCCACCAGAGCAGGAATTCCCCCTGCAAGACCTCGGCAGATGGTTTGTGTTTCCTCCTGAAGCTGTGCTAATGAGGCTCCATTGAACAACTCTGAGGTAAAGTCCTGTTCTGATTGTTGAGTCTATACCAGGAATGGCAAATAGATTAAATTTGCATGACAATTCCAATTACTCGATAGTGCTGAGGGATTCTGAGGCTGAGCATCAATTATTTTTTTTCAAAAAGGCAATAATTGTGATAACCTAGAAACTAAAAATGTTCTATATTTGCCATTCCTGGGCTAGGTCTTTCAGTCACTGAATTTAACTTATATTTATTGAGCATCTACTGTGGGCCAACCCTTAGAGGGTTAGAATATAAATCTAATGGCTCTTTCTCAGTTCACATTTTACCTGCCCTATCTGCTACATCAGATACAGCATATAAATGGCATTTGAAGACATGGGACTGGAGGTACTGGAGGTATCTAGACAGAATGTGAGACAGAACAAAGGAGATTTGGGATCATAACTGTGGCTCACCAACATTTTAAGACAGAGAAGAGAAAATTGAGTCGGACTAGTTCATGAGATTATTACCAGCCTGTGAGAGAACGTGGTTTCAGATAAAGCAAAAGCAGGGGGATTTCAGTGGGGCTGGATGGTGGGGGTTGTGGGGTAGGAAGATATTTCAAGAAGGAAAAGGTTAACAACTGTATCTGATGTAGCAAGACAGGGCAGGTAAAATGAGAGCTGAGAAATAGCCAGATACAACTTTTTGTCTCTAGCCATAGAGTGAAAACTATGTAACCATCTGCTAGGTGACATCTCCTCTTAGAGATCTAAAATGCGTCTGAAACAGTACACATTCTAAAGAGAGCCCTTGATTTCTATATTTCCTCTAACCACCCCCAAAATCAGACCTTGCTCATCTGCCTGTCTTCCCCGTCTTGGTAAATGCACTATTGTATATTCAGTTGCACTTGCAAACAAGTCAGGATTTCTCTCTTCTGGTCACCCCTTCTCTAATTCATGAGCTATTTCTGCTAATTCTATCTCCAAAACTTTCTAATCTGCCCAAGTCACTCTACCCCTTGGCCATCCTGATCATTCCTGCCTGGAATATGTCAATAAACTCCTATCTGTTCTTCCTACTTGCATTCTCTCTTCCTGTCATCCCACTGGCCACACAATAAGAGAATCTTTAAAAACGAATGCTAATAAGATCATGGAAATTGGCTGTTAAGAATGCTCCAAAGGCTTTCCTGTGAAGAAAATTAGAACATGGACAGGGTGGACCTCAGGGTTTGCCTCCCTCACCGACCTCACTGCTCTTGCTTCCTTCAACCACCCCCTGACTTTTTATTGCTTCATGCATCTTCCCTCCTTGGGGACTTCACAGTATTTTTTTGTTTCTCTGCCTAGAATATTCTTTTCTCTGCTTTCCCTGTGGCTGACTTCTTCTTGTCTTCTAGGTCTTAGCTTAAATTCTACCTTGTAGCTTATCTCTATCATGCCTCATCTGGATGACTGTAATCACCCTTGTCTCCCACTCCCATCCCCTCTTCCACACTGCTCAGCAGGTTCAGCAGGATCTGCTCGGTGTAACATGGTGTAACCCCTGCCCAGCCCTCCAATCTCAACTTCCCTGGACTGTGTGCTTCACGTGCTCTTTTCACCTCACATAGATGAGCTCTTCCTTTGCTGTATTGCAGAATGCCTCTGAGCCTTTTCCCAGCCTGTTCCTTCTGCCTGAAATTGTCTTCCATCCTTTCTTTTGGCTGACCTTTACTTTTTGTCTAAGAGCAATTTACCATGTCGCCTTTCCTGGGAATGCTTTACTGACCTCTCTCCTTTCTAAAGTTCGCCCACTGCTTTCTGTGCTTGGCTCCTGAAAGTTTTTGGGATCTGTTTAGTTACATTGTTATCTGTTTTCTATTCTCTCTCCTGTATAGCCTTCTTGGGGAGTCTGTGTACTTCTGAGCCTGCCTTTGTCCACAGCATTGAGCACAGACCTTTACAGTATAATAAATGCCCCATAAAGATTTACTGGCAGGATTCCTGGAAGAAGGCAGTAAGCTGACTATTCTGCTGTGACAGATCACAGTCAGTGTTTTACCCAGCTCCAGAATTCATGAGCTCTGAGTGAAGGCTGACCTCTGGGAACACAGTGAATAACATACCTCTAGGTAGAAGCTGCTAGCATGTGCTTTGTGGAGGGTCAGGGTGAAAGGGCTCAGTGCTGTCCTAAGCACTGAGTTTTGCATCCTGCAGGAGCCCGTGCAGGCCTAGGAGAGGATGGAGCGTCAGTGGTAGAGGAAGAATTGGAAGGACAGGAAAGGCTAGAGTCCCCCAGGAATTATTATTGTGTTCAGCCCTAGTATGGCAGCTTCCTTTTCTGTAGACTGCCTCTAACATGCAGTGGACTGTAACTGGCCATATTTCCTTTCGGCAACCCTGTCCACCTGGCCATACCTGGTTGAGTCAGGACTAGGCATCCAACCCCATCTGGGCAATGAAATTCTCCGTCTCCTAGAATTTAATAATTAAATCAGAATGATATAAAGGTGGTGGTGCTGGCAGCAGCTAATGGTAGCATAGCAGAAATAGGGGCTACAAACTCTTGCTTTTGGAATATGCCCATTTCCTTTCCCTTTCTGAATCAAATCTTCTTGATTCTATGAGATACCCAGTAGCCCTACAGACATGAAGGGAGGGAGGAGGGAATCAGGATGGCAACTCAGATGGCTTCTGGGGAAAGGAGTGGACCAGTTTTCAGGAGTGAAGGGTGCAATAAGGAAAGAACCAGGAGTGGATCTCAGGCTTCCCATTTCAAGCTGAGCAAGTGTCTTCACCCTGTAATAATATCAAGGACTCAGAAAATCAGAGCCAGAAAGGATCTTACTCATGAGGACTCAATGGCCCAGAAAGGAGACATGACTTCCTGAGGATCCTGCAGTCAGTGATTAGGTGTGGAACCCAGGACTCTCATCTCAGTACTCCTCCTACCATCTCAGTTGTCCCTACCTCATCTGGGCTCAGCTCCTCTGTCCAGATGGGTGCATTATGCTCCCATTCTCCTTCCTAATGGGTGGCTCCAGGTGATTTCCTGTCGGGTCTGGGGTTAACTCCAGACTGTGCAATTACTTGAGGAGCGTGTTTACTGAGGGCATCTGCCTACATAAGGACCCAGGTGGCTCATCCCTTAGGATTGTGGGACTGAGAGCCACAGCGTGATAATCACACGGCAGGACACCAGTACGGAGGAACACAGCTCTTAATAACATGATGTGATGTGAGCGTGAGGGTGGGACTCTCGGGCTGCCCGACCCACACACTCTGCCAGCCCTGCAGCATTCTAGCAGGGCTGCATTCCTGTCTTCAGACGTAACATTTGCTATATTGCTTACAAATCTGGCTGGATGCGATAATTGCACTCTTCTTTCCAGTCGACTCAGTCTCCCCAAGGTAGGAGGATGTGTGCTCTCTCTGCACCAAGCAGGGTCTCAGGGTGGCCTAAGATGGTCAGTGCTCTTGCGTTACTTATATGGTTTGAGGCCGTATCCCTCAAAGTATGATCTGAAGTTTGCTAGGATCAGAATCCCTTGGTGTGACGTTGGTAAAAATGCCAACTATAGGGCCTCTTGCAAAACCTACTGAATTATAATCTCTGTATTATTAATAGACTTTTCAGATAATGAAGGCTGCTGGTCCAATGGGTTCATTGGAGTTGGAAAAAATTATGGGTTTAGGCTAGGAAGATGATGGTTTCCTGTTCCTGCCACAACACTTCTTAGCTGGGTGATTTTTGGCCTGTCACCCACTCTTCGAGCATCCCTCGAAGAGAAGGAGTGTGTCTTATATTTATCTCTATTCAATGCCTAGAACATAGCTGATCCTTAACTAGTGTTGAATGAATAAATACACGTACAAGTGAAGATTGTAACCCATGTTCCACCTCTTGAATGAGATGACTCAAGGAAGTCACTTGTGCAAACTCCTACACGTTGCAGGTGCTCACCAAGTGCACGTCTCTCCCATTCCCCTTGGGACAGTGGCTTGTTGTCTGCAGGTAACTTGTTCAGGGACACAGTGAAGTGTGGAGGGGATGGCAGGTGCTCAGGGACCTGGCCGAGACCTGGAAGTGATAAGTGCTCCTGTGTTCTTCAAACTCCATTCTTATTCCACTCTCTGTGGTCCTCAGTCCATTGTCCTAGGAGCCGCCAAACCCGTGAAGGTCAGCAGAGGGCAATCACAGAGAAAGGGGTTATGGCTGTCAGTGTGGTCACTGTGAGGCTTGGGAGGCCACACTCAGCAGATGCCAAGTCTGCATCCAGAGACTGAAGAGCCATGGCTGTGATCAGCCACTAAGGTTAGAGGGCAGCATAGAGGGCTAAGTTGGGGATTTGGGGTACTGCTTATGAATAAATGAATCCAAGCCTCAGCACTTGTGATACCCTTGGGAAAAGTGTATTCCCCCCAGAGTCAATGTTTGTTGTTTTTAATCTATGAAAGGGTCATAAAGAACCTCCTGTATTCATTCTCAGCATTCGTGTGAGAAGGAAATGAGGTAAATGAAGATGCAATTATTGTCTCTGTCTCTGTCTCTCTCTGGACTATATTGTGATGCTTTCTGCTCAAAATGTGGTCCCAGACCAGCAGTATCAGTGTCACCTGGGAGCCTGTTAGAAATGCAGACTCTCAGACCCCACCGCAGACCTACTGAATCAGAACCTCATTTTAACATGACACCCAAGTGACTTAAAATCACATTAAAGTTTCAGAAGTGAAGGCTAAACAATTACAAGGAACTTTTCATTCTCTAAGCACTTTTTTTTTTTTTTCCAGTGAGCACTTCAAAGAAAGGGAATGTCTTATTTTTCTCTTTTCAGTACCTGGAGTATAATTGCTAACCAATGTTGAATAAATGAATGAAGATTTTAACCTGTATTGTCTTGTTTCTCACCCACTACTTGGAGTTCTTTACCCAATTTATTTCCTGCTGTAATAGCAGGAGATATACGTGGGGATTGCAGCTGCCTCACACTCAGCTGATGCCAGCCACAGATGCAGGCATTTAGCATGTGATTAAGGACAGAGTAATCTACTTAATGTGGGTTGTGGGAGATATTTGGCAAGAACCAAGGTACAGGGGTTGGATTTTACTTTCCAAAGATAATGTCTTTCCCAATTATTTAAAGCCCTCAGTAACTTGGATCACACCCAGACAGAAATAAGCCTTCTTAAGACAGAATTCTGTAAATAGGACTCTTGCTCACTTTTGCAGCAGAATCTTGAATCTAATAGTCTACTTAGGTTTTTATGTAACATGTAATGGAGGCTTGCCCAGCCGGATCTTTGTTGAGCTAAGCCCAACTGAACTAACAACCTATGGAGGAGAAATGCTTTTTGTTTACTGTATTTTACCACAAGCTAAATTAATTAAAAAATTAATCTATTCCGTCACTCAACAAATACTACAGTGCCCAGTTTGAGGTTACCGTAGTGAGTACACTAGCAGTCCCTGCTTCTACCAAGTAATTGCCAGGTGGTGAGGACAGAATAAGAATCAAGCAATTACAGTGAGGTCTGAGGAAGTGCAGACTGACATGGGAGAGCATGGCAGGCAAACTTAGCCTGCAAGGGTGGAGGTGCTGGAGAGACACTTCCTGCAGGAAGTGGCCTTTAGGCTGATACTTCAAGAATAGGTAGGAGTTAGGCAGTTGGGACAGGAGGGAGGAAATGAAGCTGGGACAAAGAATAGCATAGGCCAAGACCTAGAAATAAGAGAGTAAGCTACAGTAAAGGAAGTGATGCAGTGCATGTTTTCGATAGGTCGTGTGTGGGGTGTTTGTGGATACACATGTAGGGTGTGGAGCATGATGAGAGAGGAGGCTGAGAAGTTAAGCAGGTGAATCCTCCTATGAAATTTGCATTTTATCCTAAGGCCAATTGAGGAAGTCTTTGAAAGGTCAGGTGTGGGTGGGGTCTGATAGTTTCCAGTTTGCCTCCCTCATGGACCAGTGGGCCCCTTCATCAATATGGTGAAATAGGATGATCAGAAAATATTTGGTTTTGGTCTGTGTGTCTCACACTGCCCTCGTGCCTCTGGTCTGAGCTTCTTGCTTTGCATCCTGTAAACAACAGAAGAGTCCTAATTTGGCCTTACACATCTCTTCAAAAAATGGAGAAATACTGTCCTCTCTCTTTTTTAACTTTTAAGGTGTATATGCACAGGATGTGCAGGTTTGTTACATAAGTAAACGTGTGTCATGGGGATTTGTCATACAGATTATTTCGTTACTCAGGTATTAAGCCTAGTATCCACTCTAGGCTGATTCTCCCTCTCCTACCTTCTTCCCTCAAGTAGGCCCCATGTGCATTGTTCCCCTCCATGTGTGTATGTGTTCTCATCATTTAGCTCCCACTTATAAATGAAAACATGCAGTATTTAGTTTTCTGCTCCTGGGTTGCTTTGCTAAGAATAATGGCCTGCAGCTTCATCCATGCTCCTGCAAAGGACATGATCTCATTCCTTTTTGTGGCTGCATAGAACTCCATGGTGTATATGTATCACATTTTCTTTATGCAGTCTATCATTGATGGGCATTTAGGTTGATTTCATGTCTTTGTTATTGTGAATAGCACTGCAATAAACACACAAGTGCATATGTCTTTACAATAGAACAATTTATGTCTTTTGGGTACATACCCAGTAATGGGATTGCTGGGTCAATGGTAGTTCTGTTTTTAGGTCCTTGAGGAATTGCCACACTGTCTTCCACAATGGTTGAACTAATTTACACTCCCACAGCCTGTGTAAAAGCATTCCTTTTTCTCTACAACCTTGCCAGCCTCTGTTATTTTTTGACTTTTTAGTAATAGCCATTCTGACTTGTGCGTGATGGTATCTCACTGTGGTTTTGATTTGTGTTGCTCTAATGACAGTGATGTTGAGCTTTTTTTCATGTGATTGTTGGTCACATGTATATTCTCTTTTGAGACGTGTCTTTTCATGTCCTTTGCCCACTTTTTAACGGGATTAGGTTTTTTTTTTTTTTTTTTTTTTTTT
>NW_016107564.1:1961805-1970929 GCF_001604975.1 Cebus imitator | reverse complement strand
ACCTTCATCACTTGCATAGTTTGAAAATATTTTCTTTATAGGTTGTCTGTTTACTCTGCTGATAGTTTCTTTTGTTGTGCAGAAGCTCTTTAGTTTAATTAAATCCCATTTGCCAATTTTTGCTTTTGTTGCAATAGCTTTTGGCACCTTTGTCATAAAATCTCTGCCTGTGTCAATGTGCTGAATCATATTGGCTAGGTTTGCTTCTAGGGTATTGCCTAAGCTTTGGGTTTTGCATTTAAGTCTTTAATTCATCTTGAGTTGACTTTTGTATATGGTGTAAGGAAGGGGTCCAGCTATCCCTGCACCATTTATTAAATAAGGAATTTGTCAGGTTTGTTGAAGATCAGATAGTTGTAGATGTGTGATTTTATTTCTGGGTTCTTTATTCTGTTTTATTGGTCTATGTGTCTGTTGTTGTACCAGTACTATGCTGTTATGGTTACTGTAGCCCTGCAATATAGTTTGAAGTCAGGTAGCGTGATGTCTTCAGCTTTGAAGAACCGTATTTCTCTACTGATATGTCAGGAATTCACCTCTCCTTGTGGTTCTGCTTCCAGTCTCTCTATTGTAAGGACTTCCTCTGCGTGGTTTCTTTCCCTGGGTTCTCTAGGCCTGGTGTAGCAAGTGGGGTTCTGCTACTTGGAGTCCCCCACTGAAAACCACTGCCCTATGGGGTCTCACCAGCATCATCCCCATGGCCGCTCCCTGGCAGCAGGAGGTCAGGTCATTTCTGTGTAATCATTTTATACCCATTAGGGTACCAACTACATTCATATATGCTTTCATTACCAGAGCCCTTACTTTGAGCTGTGACTGTTCAAAGGTTTTTGGGAGGCCACGCAATATGGTGGTCAGATCACAGGACTGAGGGTCAGAAGAGGTGGTCTGAACTGTGGTCCCTTTCTGCCCTCATTGAGCGTCCTTCTTGAGTCATCAGAATCACAGCTTCAGTTTTTACAAGCTGTAAAATGAGGACAACAAGAGCACCTGCGTGTCTTTCTCAGGGTGGTGGTGAGATCAAACACGATGGTACATGGGAAAGTGCTTTGAAAAATTCTATAAAAGAGTGGGCTTTTATTAGCATTGTGGGCATCCTGGGTTCTGTTCCTGGCCACTCATCTCCTTCTGGCACAGCTGAAGGTGAGAAGTGCCAGGAGTTATGGCACTTCTCACCTTCTGCAACTCATCACCACCTTCTTGTCTGAGGCTTGCAAACTAGGTTTCATTTTACCACTGCTCCTGTACTCAATCACTTAATAGGTAACCCAGTTGGAAACCATTTGTCCAAATGTAAATGTTAATCTATAATTGTGGAGACCAATATAGTCCAAATAATTTTTGGTGACACAACCCACTTTGAAACAGTCTTTCTGGTGGGGATATGAAAGGTGAACACACCCATTCTGCTTCCCTTGTAAGTAATTATCTATTCAACCTTCTTGCTGGCATTTCTGAAATGTTAATGGAACATTAAATTTCAGTTTACTTCAGAATGCCTGTTTCTGCTAAAAATAAGTTTCTCAGGGAAATTTAAAAAATGATAGCTAGACAGTTAGATAAATAAAACAGAAGAGCAAGCTATTATCTTTATCCAAGGAATTCCCTTCTGAAATACAAAACACAGCATGGTGGCTCATGTCTGTTATCTGAGCACTTTAGGATGCCAAGGCAGGCAGACTACTAGAGCCCAGGAATTCCAGAACAAGCTGAGCAAGTTGGCAAAACCCTGTCTATACAAAAAATTAGCCAGGTGTGATGGTGCATGCCTGTAAGTCCCAGCTACTTGGGAGGCTGAGGTGGGAGGATCACCTGAGCCTTGGGGAGGTTGAGGCTTGCACTGAGCCATGATTGTGCCACCCCATTCTAGCCTGGGCAACAAAGTACTATGTCTAAAAAAAAGAAAGATAAAATGCAAAACACAGACATTATAGCACAAAGGGGGAGATTAAAGGTTTAAAGCATTGTCACAAAAATGGAATAAAGAGATTTTCAGAAACTCATAGCATCTTTTTTTTTTTTTTTTTCCTGAAATGGAGTCTTGCTCTGTCGCCCAGGGAAGAGTATGGGGGCCTGATCTCAGCTCACTGCAATCTCCGCCCCCCAGGTTCAAGCAATTCTCCTGCCTCTGCCTCTCAAATAGCTGGGATTACAGGTGCACGCCACCATGCCCAGCTAATTTTTGTATTTTTAGTAAAGACAGGGTTTCACCATGTTAGTCAGGCTGGTCTCGAACTCCTGACCTCATGATCCGCCTGCCTCAGCGTCCCAAAGTGCTGGGTTTATAAGCGTGAGCCACTGCACCCAGCCAACTCGTAGTATCTTATCTTTGAGAAGCCTTCTCCCTATCCCGTCTTTGGGTCCATTATACATGCTGAGAATTTTTGTCCTGGAGACAATGGACCATATTAGAATATCCAGTTATTCCTTCTGGGTTATCTTTAAGATAGCAGAGAGAATCCTTCAGGAAAGAGGGAGCCCTCACAGGTTGTCTGCTCCTTGAAAACTTCTTGGAGCCTCCTCCCCATTGGAGATAGACAGTATTTCTTTCTCTTTGCTTCCAAGTGGTACCCATTTCTTTTCCATTATTCTTCACTCATTTATACAATGCTTTTTCATCTGTGTCAATGGACCATGAGCTCCCCAAGGATGGAGACAAGGTCTCATTCACTTTGGCACATCTAACAACTATTTGTAGATAGAAGGCATGAAATAAATCACCCAGGGTCACCCTCTCAAACCTTCATCAGCCCTCACCAGGAATGCTGCAACAGTCTCCTAACTGGTTTTTCTGATGTTCCCTTGTCCTAGCAGCCAAGGGAGGCTTTAAGGTGAAAATCAGATTAGTCATTCCTCTGCTTAATATCTTCTGATGCCCACTCTTGTCCTCATGATCAGTCCCAACTCCTCAGCATAGCTCAGGGGGCCTTTTGTCATCTTGACCTGGCTTAGCTCTCCAGCCTGATCTCCGTCTATTCTCCCCTCAGCTGATGTTCTAGCCACCAGCAAACTACTGTTTTTCCCTAAATACATCCTACCTTCTCACATAATAGTAGTAACTAATATTATAGAGCACTTGCTATGCTCTACATAGGAAGTATATGCTATGATTCTATTTATAATGACTCTGTCTGCATCATTAGTAAACCTCACACGGCCCTATATCATAGTCATTATTGTTATTCCCATTTTACAGCTGAGAAAACTGAGATTTGGTAAAGAAAGGAAACTGTTCAGGCCAGATAGTTAAAGGCAGCTAAAAGTTATAAACAGGCTTATGACTGACTTTTGCCTGCCACATCACATTGAAGAAGATATGGTTTTCTTGCTTCAGGAAATTTCACCTAGCTGAAAAGATGTGACTTTACCCAAATAAAGAGAAGTCACTGTAAAAGAGTAATCCCAATGCCATGCTGAAAAGTGGGCGCTGCTTCTGAGGGACAGTCTGAGAGATGATGACTATCTTTTAGCAGAGAGGTGGTCTAATTCCAGTGTTGGCTGGATGGAAAAAAATAAGAGTGGATTGAAAGTAAGCAGGGAGAGAAGGCAAGTCTGGACCGCCCGGTAAGGATGCTTTTGCAAGAGTTCTGACATGAGACAGAAGTGGAGGCTGTGCAATTGCAGAGCAAAGGACCGGTCCCACAGGCATTTAAAACCACTTTGGGCTATAATTTGCTCTTTAATGACACTGCTGATCCTGCTGTTATTGATGTCTGAGGACCTGAGAGGCATTTTAGAGACACCCCCTGGTGGCCATCTGCCTGTGTGTGGCACTTAAAGCGCCCTCAGTGAGGGCTCAGGAGCCCCAGTTGGGCTTCACTCCTGGTGGGATAGCCTTAGGCAACTCAATGAAGCATCGTGGGTGATTGCCACATTTGTCATGCCAGGTGATCTGCTCATTGTATCCACCAATCAGATTGGAGTTTTGGCTTAGAAATACTCTTCCAGGCTTGGGAGTGCTCACTGTGTGCCAAGAGCTGTGAGTAACTGGGGTCAGGTCTTACTCCTCCTCTCCCTCTGGGTGACACACCCAGTGGGACTATCACTAATCATTGCTTCTGCAGTGTAAAACAGTATGTGTGTGTGTGTGTGTATTAAAGACCTCACTTAAAAACAAGGAGGAGAGACAACAGCATTCTGAGGAGCGCCCTAGCACCCTAGCCAAAGCAGAAGTGAGTCAGTTTACATAACAGCACTGATAGGGCCCTCTCGGTGCTAATCTGAGTCCCGTGCAAACTCAACCTGTTGAAAACAAGCCAGAGGCCTCCAGAAGCTTCTGCCAGGAAGAAAGGGAATTAGGATTCAGTCAAAGGGGACCTTAGTAAGAGCACAAAGCAGAGTAGGACTTAACTATATGCAGTCAAAATCAGTCTGAGAAAATTGATTTATTTTTTTAGCATTTATTCATTCACTCTGCACTTTAAAAACATCCACTCATTATGTGGGTTTACTTGGCTGCTGAATTGAACAGATTTTAAGCTCCTTGTGGAGAGGAAACACATCTTGTTCATCACCCCTTCATCAGGGCTACAACTGACGCTCAGATGAATGCCCCGAGGCTGGACGCCAGCCTCTGCTCTTGCTTACTAGGGCTTCTTTAGCCGGGGAGGAACAGCCAGAATAAATGATGGCTTCTTTCCATAAACACAAGGTACTGTCTGTTTGCTCATCTGCATACCTTAAGAACTGTGTGCTCCTAGAAGGAACATTTTTTCAAATTGATTGGTTCCAAAAAGGAGTTTTCTGATTGGCACAAACACGCTTTTTATGCCAGAAGTGGCCATA
The DNA here is from genome assembly GCF_001604975.1 of Cebus imitator. Classification (NCBI taxonomy): domain Eukaryota; kingdom Metazoa; phylum Chordata; class Mammalia; order Primates; family Cebidae; genus Cebus; species Cebus imitator. Next base: position 1,966,144 of record NW_016107564.1, on the reverse strand, counting down.
GGTATTATGAGTCTAATGTGTTACCCTAGTGCTGTATTTTTTCAAGTAACATTTATTTGGCACTAACTGTGCACCAGGTGTGATGTTCAGTTGTCCCCATGTGTTCAGTCCTGTCCCATCACACAGAGATGAATAGGGTAAAATACTGACTTCCAGTCCTGTAGGGAGACAGACATATAATTAAGCAGTTTAAGGTAAGATATGACAAATACGCATACACAGAAAGTAGCGGTACCTCCTATAGTCTGGGTAGTGATGGAAAGCTTCCAAAAGGTGACTTCTGGTTAGGTTTGGAAGAATGAATAGGGTTTAGCCAGGAGGAGAAGTGTGAGGACATGTTCCAGCCCCAAAACCGAGAGGTGAGTAGACATGATGCATGTGGGCAAACTTCAAGTTTCATGGGTCTGATAGGAACCAGAATGTATAATTTCTTAGACTCAAGTCAGATAAATCCTTCTCCAAGAATTCTTCCTGAATTCCTAGAGAAGGAGGGATTGACTCTTTTTTTTTTTTTTTTACTGCCCCTGTACCTATTATCAGCTTCTATTATTGCATTTGTCACACAAAACACTGTAAACATTTAAAATATGTGCATTTCCCTGATAGACTGGGAGCTTGTTGAGATCAGAGAGCTAGTGTCTTTTTCATCTTTGTTTAGTAAATTGCATACGCCCTAGAACAGAGTAGGCATTTACTGCACATCTGCTGAAGTAAATTCTCACTTGGAGAATATGAAGATGATGTTCTCCCTCCCAGAGCTAAGTTGAGGGACAGATTATCTCTATATTCATTACATTTAGGGGCCCTCTAAAATCTTTCTTGAATTTTTTAATGCAGATATTTCTACCTAATCATAGGAATGTACACATACATGCACATGTGTGTCTTAGATATATACTGGAAGAATTTATATCCAATTTATCAGTGACATTTTCTGGGGAGAGGGATGGGAAGTGGGCATTGAGGGACTATTTTGGGACCACTGAATGTGACTCCACAATGTACACTGTACAATTCAGGAAGACTATTCATTTAGGAGTGAGTCTGTACTTTATAAATTTAAACAAAAAAATAAATAAGAAGAAAATCATGAAACTCAGTGATTTTTTTAGTTTTTTTCAGAGTTTTTCTGTATTTCTCCAAAATATCCAAAAAATATATAGGCCTGGCTTTTATATTCAGAAACTGTTAAAGCTAGTGAATAGTGGACAATTTGAGAAATATTAAAAAGTATAAAGGAGAAAATGAAAATGATCCACATCTCACCAACCCCAAAATCTATAATTCACATTTTACTTAACAAGATTTTTGACTTAAAATATATTTTTCTTTGAGAAATTTTGGATAATACAGAAATATACAAATACAAAAATTATATCATCACTCAGAGATCACCCACTGTTAATACTTTGTGCATTTTCTTGCAGCCTTTTATATATTAGTTACAATCGTAGCTTCCTTCTGGTGAGTGTTTTATTTGAGCCAGCCAATGTGCTGAAGTGCTTCCCAGACCTCTCATTTAATTCCGACATAAGCCTGTGAGGTGGGAATTGTCAGCCCCATCTCAAAGAAGATACAAACTAAACGTTAAGAAACTTGGATCATCTGTGATGTGAACCTAATGTTGTCTGAGTCCAATACTAATAATTTAATGATTACACTTTACTCCTTCAAAGTTGTGTGTGTGGTTAATTGCAGACACACACACACGCAGATACACTTGCTGTATACAAAGACACACACAAGCTATGATCACATTATGCCTTCTACTTCGTCATTTTTTAAAAAAATTTGGTATTATATGGTGTGCATCTTATGAGGTCATGTAAAAATACTTTTAGAAATGTTTGGCAATGTTTAAAAGTTATATTCTAAGCAAATCAGTCTTGACTCTCAATTTTCCATGGACTGCTGGCCTCTGCCATCAGGCCTCCAGGCCGGCTATGTATCCAATCCTCCTGATCCCGCTACTGGAGCTTTTCCCTGTTTTTTACTCCTTTTATTTCTGCTTCCTCCTTAAAACGGGAGTAGGAAAAGCTCGGCAAGCTTTACCATTTGTACTTAGAAGCTCTCAGGAAACTAACTGCCAAAATGCCTGCATTTTATGGCAGTACATCATATGGGCATTGCCCTGAAGTCTCAAATCCTTTCTTGCTTGTGTGTGTGTGTGTGTGTGTGTGTGTGTGTGTGTGTGTGTGTGTGTGTGAGAGAGAGAGAGAGAGTGTGCGCCCGCGCGCGTGCGTGCTTCATGTGAGTAACTTTGTTTGGCTGAGAAGGCATTTTCAAAATGGAGAAATTAATGGACAGGTTAAGCAATCAGGATAGTATAAAATATTCAGCAAGAATTGCAACAGACATTTCGGGCATAGAGCACAAAACTTTTAGTACACTGCAAACTGTTCACAAAAAAGTGGAACAGATCACTTCAGGTTTTCTTAGCTCTGACATGTTATTCATGTATATTGTGAATTCCCAGAGAGACCCAGAGTACCTAGTGCTTCCCAAACTTACTTGACTAAGAACCTATTGGAACACAGGCAGCTTTCTTGGATAACTAGCATTCTGAAGTACATGGTTTGAGAAATACTAATCTATAGGTTTTCTAGATAATGTTAATTCACTAATTTAATTTTATTCATAGCTAATTAGGTCCTGGCTACTCAAAGTATGGTCTGTGGACCAGTGGCCTCTGCTTCCTCTAGGAGCTCCTTAGAAATACAATAACTGTGTTCTACCTCCCTGGCCTTCCCTATATAGACAGATTTAGAATCTGCATTTTAATAAGATTGACAGGTCATATACAGTTATATTAAAGTTAGAGACAGACACACTGCTGGTAAGGACACAAAAGTTGTTAATAATGTTGAAGTCACCACACAAAGTTCAATTTCATAAAGTGTGTTTCATACAAATATTTAAGGTAATGTATGATAAACACAGGAAGTGAAAAATGTATTTGGACACTGCTTTCTCAAAATGCTGGCCATTTCCTCTGAGGGTGTATTTTGGTGTCAGCTTAACAAGGATCTCAAACAACTGTGAGCCCACAGCTTTCTCTGAGTCCTTTTTCTTGTCCTTTTTAGGAGAGGGTGCAGTCCCATAGCATGTCCACATTTGGAACTGGTGTGATATGCAGCCACATCAAATCAGCTAATAGCGCTAGGTGGCGAGGCCCCTGGAGAGGGGTTTCAGCTGGGAACACACAGCTAAAGCCCCTTGAATGGCCCAGTCAGCTGTCAGGGCTGTAAACACATTTCTTCCCATTCAGAGCCATTTGCCCCTCTCTGTGACCTCTCATGGCTCTCGGACCCTAGCCACGTGGCCCAGATGGCATAATCCGTCAGGCCAAAGCAGGTGATAGTAGGGCTTGCTGTTAGGTAATCAGTGACTATAATTAGCTGGGGTGGAAGGGATAATGGGACCAACTGCAGAGCTGGGGGAGGGGGCTGGGGCCAGGGGAAGCCCTGGATGGATGAGGGAGGCTTGCTACCTCCCCTCCTCATTCCTCCTTTCCCCTTCCTCCTTCTCCCTCTAATATTATGTTTTGTAGCACATGGAGTATGCGCATCCTGGGTGCTTCATCCTCAATGAGGAAGGTCGGGATTGAGCACTGGCAATTCAGTAAGTGAGTTGTGTGGCAGCTCTGATCAATTTTACTTCATAGAAGCTGTTACAGAAATCTGTGGTGCTTGGCTAATTAGTTGGGTACCAGGACCCTGTGGGAGTAAGGGTGCTGGGGTGCGTGCTATCAGGATTAGAACTTGATTCCAGGGAGTCAGACACACTGGCATTCAGACCCTGGCTCTGCTGTCACCAGCCAGGTGAGCTCAGACTGGCATAGTAGCCTCTCTGTGTCTCTGACAATAGCAGTTCCCAGTGCTCAACTTCTGGGCATGTTGTCTGTGCCAAGTAAACATGGCCATCAACACTGCATGAAACATGCCTGATCTATAGCAGGTTCTGAAAATATTTTTTTCTCCTTTCTTTCTTGATAGGTATGATTTTCTATATGATATTAATGATAGGGAAATAACCAACCAAAAAAATCGCTATTAACAGATCTTAGAAGCTGTCTTTGATAATAGTGAAACTTGGTTATGTTTATAAAAAAGAGATTGACAGGTGGCTGGGTATGCTGACTCACACCTGTAATCCCAGCACTTTGGGAGGTCAAGGTGGTAGATTGCTTGAGGTAAGAAGTTCAAGACTAGCCTGACCAACATGGTCAAACCCTGCTTCTACTAAAAATAAAAAAATTAGCTGGGCATGGTGGCGCGTGCCTGTAGTCCCAGCAACTCTGGAGGCTGAGGCAGGAGAATCACTTGAACCCGGGAGCCAG
>NW_016107564.1:1934722-1961708 GCF_001604975.1 Cebus imitator | reverse complement strand
TTATCAGGAGAACTGCCCCTTCATTTTCTAAACAAAAGTGAAAGAGATAGGGCAGTCTATGAGTAAACATTGAAGCCTTGTGTGTTTATCCCCTGGCCACAGATGATGGTTGTTCTGGAACAGAGCATGCATTGTGGAGTGCACTGGAAACATTATTGAGGCTTGTCCACTTCTGTTTCATTGAAGGTCTGAACTTCTCCTCTGTTATATAGCATCTCGTCTTCCTAGAATTGTTTTCTCCTTTCTTCTCCTCCTTTAATAAAATATATATATTGTTTATATCTATATTAATTTATACATTATATATATATTTATATATATTAATTTATACATTATATATATATTTATATATATTAATTTATACATTATATATATATTTATATATATTAATTTATATATAAAATATATAAATAAAATATATTTAATATATAAATAGCTGTAAGCAACTTATATATCCAATTATGAAAATATATATATCCCTAGAGATGGAAAAAGAAAATAAAAACCATCTATAATTTCAGAAATAACTAGTTAACACTTTGGTTTATATTCAGTAATATCCATCTGAGCACAGATGTTACTTTTTCATCAAAATGAGTCCTATTTGCTCACTTGGTATATGTCCCCCACCTCCCTTAATATATTCAATCTTATTCCCTGTCAAAAGGTACATTTCTATAACATCATTTAAAATTTTTTTGTATAATAGCTTATAGACTCTTAATGGGCAGAATTGTACCAATCTTTCTTCCTCACTTTTTTTTTCAATTGAGATAATTCACATACCATAAAATTCACCCCTTTAAAGTGTACAATTTAGTTTTTAGTGTTTCACAAGGCTGTGTAATTCTGTTACAGAATTTCAGAACATTTCATATTAATTTGAGGTAACTCCCTATTTCCTGCTCCCTCCAACCCCTAGCTAATGTTAACTAGAGCACTGTTAAGATGCCATGAGCTATTGACTCAACTCTTCATAGTTGGATATGTAAGTTGCTTACAGCTCTTTATTATTTCAAACAATACTATAATGATCAGTCTGTATAGCTATGGTCCAATTACATTATATTTTTGAGCTGTCAAGGTTAATACATTCTGTTTAAATTTGAAAAGGAGTGTTACATTTGGGATCATGTGGTTTTGGGAAAATTGAGAATTAAATCTCTAAATCTGCAGAATGTTAAACATTGGAGATTTCCCAAGGAAAATACTGAAAAAGAGTTAAGAGATAACAAAAGTGGTAATTGCAAAATTGCTTTTGCAAATACGACCTGTGGAGTTTGCCAGATGTTTGAAGTTATGACATTATACTACTCTGTAGTTTCACAGTAGAGGTTAATTCCTCATTCCACCCCTTTAGAGACAGTCAAAATTGTGTTTTGTGTCTCTCTAAACAGCATAAGGACCTGGTAGAGTGAGGGGTGTGAGGTGGAACCAATTCTGTTTATAATTTTTAGGACTGATTTTGACAGTATGACTTAAAAAAGATATTAATCTGATATAAAAAATCTGGTAATTACATTTAAAATCCCTGTATACCTTTCCACACAGACTGTATTTAAACATTCATTCCAATAATAATTATTATTATAATAGTTTGCTTGAATTGAAGGCTTATGAGACTATGAGACCCAGGTGTTGTGCTAAGTATTTTGTATACATTATTTCATTCCACAGCCTTGCAAAATCATCTATTAGATTGTTTAAGAAATGGATGTCGTAAGTTTACAAAAAGTAAATGATGTAACAAGCTCCTCATGGTGTCAGCCTGGCACGTCTATTGTCCCTTAGTCATTTATCCCTTCCCAGTGCCTGACTCACTTCCCTGCCGTCTGCACCACCTCACTCTATCTTTACATGAGAATCACACCAGAAACAGGCAGGGCTGAGCCTTAGTGGAGAGAGCATCATTTGAGTCTTGGTACTACCACTTACCATGCCCCACCTTAGGCAAGTTATTTGGCGACTCTATGGCTCAGTTTCCCCTTCTGTACAATGAAGATAAGAGTATCTACTTTATGCATTTGTGGTGCCAGCTAAATAATTTTACGACATGAAGCTGAGAAATGTGTAAGCACTTACTTGCCATGGCAGGTTTGATCCAGCCTTGAGGTGACAGCACCAACCCTCTCCCCAGAGATAGTCACAGAAGAGATCTCAGTGATCAGCCATCTCCCGGCTATCTTTTTACATTTGGGAAACCCAGGGGCTGCAGAGAGGAAGTGACTATCAAAAATCACATTGCTTGTCAGCAGCAGAATCTTTCTAGTGATTCTCGAAAGTGATCTGTTTGGTTCCTGTTTGCATTCCTCCAAAGCAAAGACTGTACAGTAGTGGCTTTATAAGTGTCTGAGAGCAGTGCTGTGTTTCTGTACTCCTGCTCCCAGGGTTCCCTTATTTAGTCTTTGCTCTGACACACAGCTCAGGGATTACTGTACTCCCTTGCATTGTCCCAGCACTGGGGTTGACTGTGCGTTTAATCCCCACTGACAACCAGGCACTGTGCCCTCAGTACATTCTAACAAATGCCCTATGAGAGAAACCAACACTTAGTCATTTTGCAGATGTGGAAACAGAGTCAGAAATAATAAGCTGTGCCCAAGGTTACCCAGATATGAAACGAATAGAACTTAGGAAAATTGCATCGTTATCAAGAGCTCTGACCTTGGCAAGTTTCTAAGCCCATTTGTCTCCTTGCTTTCTGTAAAATGGAGTAATAAGAGTATCTTCCCTAAAAGGAGGTGGTAAGGATTCTTAATGCTTGTAAAGTGCTTGGAAGAATGCCTGGCACATAGTATGAGCTCAATAAATGTCAGCCTTAAGCACAACAAACAAAACCAAACTGCTTCCAAAGCTTGTATTCTTTCCTCAACTCCACGATGCCTCACAAGGAATCAGGGAATTGAATTCATACTTAGAAACTTGGAGCAAGATTAAATATTGCAATGCGTTCGAAAGTGTGGCCTAGTTAGAAAGCACACTCGCTCACATACACACACACATAGCTACTTTTAATAGGTGGTAAGAGCCAGAGAAAATCCAATTACAGATGAGTCAATCGATTAAAAAGAAAGGGAGCAGAATAAAGGAAAGAATGTTGGAGAGACACAGAACCAAATTACAACCGGATAATAGAATTAAGGGTCTGTAGAACAAACGGGGAGAAATAACAAAGGGATGTAGGCTGGAGACGCTTTCACAGCTCTGTATTGATTTGCTTCTTTCTGGGGCCCTAGACTCCAAAGAGCGGTGATAGGGCCAACGCCCCAAACAAGTGGGTGGATCAGAAAGAGCCGGAATCGTGTTTGGCAAATCGTATTTTGTGGAGCAATGAACCACGTGTGTCCTCGGGAAGAAGAGGATCAGTGTTTGGGTTAAACAGATGCTCCTAGTTAAGGGTGAGAGCTCCGGGCCCAGATACAAGCAGGCTTTGATTAGCAAAGGTATAGCCTTGCTCCAAAATATTGTTTGCTAAGACATTCTTCCTTTGTTTTCAAAGAAACATCTCTTTGTTAAATAGGATTACTCTCTTGCATATGCCTAAGTCAAAGCCAAACACATGCACTTTTAATTTTACTTTCCATTGGAAGGGGAGCGGGGGAGATGACAGCAAGGTGGGGCTGTTAATTCAGCACCAACCTCTACAGCTGTGTCTATTATTGGTGGGCTCTAGAATAATATCCGTTTCTATGTATTTATGGAAAGGCGTCCTTAACCAGGCCACATAAAGAGTGAGCGCATCTATAAATAAATTAAGGAGGCTGCGAGGCGCGGGCGGCTGTCCCTCTGCTGCGGCCTCGCGGGCCCTGCCGCGCAGCTGTCGTCTTTGTGCCCGGCTTTGCGCGCTCCATTGTGGACGCGATTACCCCGGCCCGGGCTGCGCGTGCGGGGGCGGAGCGCGCCTTCTCTGCCGGCGGCGGGGGATTGGCTCCGGGGCGAGGCTGGGCTGCTTCTCCGCTCGGGCTGGTCCTGCTGGGCTGCGAGATTCTGGCCTGTGACTTGGCGGGTGCAGGTGACCTGGTGGCGGTCACTTCCTGGGAGCTAGCTGCACCCACCCGGGCTCAGGCTGGGCTGGGCTAACAGATGGTGGCATTAGGGGTGGACGTAGGGTGGGGCAGGGGGAGGACACTGCAAAACGACGGGAATAAGCAAATGACTGAATAGACAAGATTAAACAGGTCAAAGCTTTGGTAGGGAGGATAAGGAGGAGGGAAACTTTTTCCAAAGCTTGGGAGCCCAATCCTTTGTTTCCACCTTAGGATGAGTGCCCCTCCTGGGCACCTCCTTCCGGGACAGGAGTGAAGAATCCGAATTCTACTTGCAGGTGGAGATTCAAAATAATAAAACAAAGCCAGTCCTTTTCAGAGAAATGAGGCAAAGAGCTTCTATTTGCTTGGCAATCATTTCTGGGTTTTGTAGGACTCTTGTCTTGAACAGGTTCTCGTTACTCAAAGTGTGGTCCCTGGACCTGCACCAACAGCATCTCTTGTCCAAAAAGCAGATTCAGGGCCCACAGAGAAACCGAGTCAGAACCTGCTGTTTCATAGGATCTTCTGGAGGTTCCTGTGTACATTGCCTTTGAAAAAGCTCTGGTCCACAGCCCTGATTCTTAACCCCGGCTGAAGTTATGGGTTGAATTGTGTTATTCAAAATGATATTGAAGTCCTAATCCCCAGCACCTGTGAATGTGACCTTATTTGGAAATAGGGTCTTTACAAATGATCAAGTTAAGATGAGGCCGTTAGAATGGATGGACCCAAATCCAACGTGACTGTGTTCATCTGAAAAGGGGAAACTGAGACGCAGAGACAGACATGAACACAGGGAGGATCTAATGTCAAGATGAAGGCAGAGAGCAGGGTAATGCATCTTCAAGGCAGGGAAAGCTAAAGATGGATGGGAACCACCGGGTGCTAGGTGGGAGGCATAGAACAGATTTTCCCTTACGACCTTCAGAAGGAACCACCCCTCCCTACACTTTGGTCTTCCACTTGTAAGTTCCAGAATTGTAAGACAACATGTTTCTGTTGTTTAAATCACCTTGTTTGTGATACTTTGTTACAACATCGCTAACAAACCAATACACCTGGGTAATCCTAAGAATAACCCAGGTTTCTGAGCTCCATCTGAAATGTTTGCAATCAGAATAGTCAGGATTGGGGCCAATGGGACTGCATTTTCTAAATATCCCTTGGGTGATTCTAAGGTAGTTGGAAGATTGGGAACCAGTGAGCCCATCTCCTTTCCTTTGCAGCGTGGTGGAGAAGGAAGAGAGTTAGAGCTGAGGCAGACGATGTAAGATCTGCTCTTACTTCTTGCTGTGTGACCTTGGGTAAGTCATCGCTTCTCTGTGTCTACTCAGTGCTCACTGCAGCCTTACAGTGTTCTCCCTAAATCCAGATGCTTGCACTCACCAGCCTCCTGGGGAACTTCTAGTGATGGGGACTCATCACCTGATGGGGCATCCCAATCTATCTTGGAAAGTTTGAACTTCTTAGAGAAATCTTTAAAGTAAAAATCTGCTGTGATTATCTCCATTATAAAGGTGAGGAAACATGCCCGGAGAGGTTAAGTAACTTGCCCAAGGCCATACCATCAGTATGGGGCCGCCTGTAGATTGAATGCAGGCAGCTGCCAGAACCTATCCTCCTGATCACTTGTAATACCCAGACTGACAAAAGTTTACAAAAGGCTATCATATTGGTGGCTCAAACAAGACTCCTTTCAACCCAGGGAGACAGACACCCAGCATCCATCTCTGATCCTCACACCTGGACGGTGTGGATGGGGGTGGAGGTGGAGGTATGAAGCTGGGGGAGGCATCCTGTGAACCCTGGGTGTGGAATTTGCCATGTGTGCAATCTAGAACCTAAATGAGTTGGATGGGGAGGCCAGGGTATGAATTTGATTCTTGTGTCAGGGCCTGTTCCTGACCCTAACTCCCTCAGTGACCTGGGGCAGCTTTCCCTTGCTCTGTGGCCCTCAGTGTTCACACCTGTGAGATGGGGCTAATAGACTTTCCTACCTAATAGCTGTCTTGAGGGGCTCCAGTGAGATTGCAGACAGGAATATGCCTTGTGAGTCACAAATATGATAATTACAGCTTGGCATGAGAAGAGAACTTAACTACTTCCATGAAAAGACCTCTCCTCACTGGGGAACTCTGGCAGTTGCTACTCCTGACCAACCATTTCTGCTTATTTTCCACCAAGGCATTTCCTTCCGAGCTTGGGCAGAAGTGGGGTGTGGAGAGAAGAATTATTAGTCAGGGGTGATGTCTTGTAGGAAGCAATAAGTTCAGGAATATACTGCCCCACTTCCAGAACACTCTCCTTCATAGACTTGATCTCCAAAATCAAAGACAGTCTGCCCCCTCCCTTCCAATAGATTATACCTGAGCTGCATTTTCTAAGGGTGGGTCTGTTTGTTCCTTCTTTCCCTTAGAATTCTAGATGCCCCTCATCTCCTCCCCACCTCCATACACCTCCACTAATGGGCAGGACCTGGTTCACTCGTCAGAGTCCAAAATTCCCAATAGTAGTATGATTCCCACCCCCAATTTGCTGATTGATGTTTTTTACTCATTCATTCCTCCAATATATTCCCTTGGTGTTTAGTCTGTCCCAGATGCTGTGTGGGTACTAGGAATATCAAGTGGATTGAGATGCGCTCCTTGCTCCAGGAACTTACAAGCAATCTAATCTTAAAGCTGCACATAAGTCATGTTGGCTCTCAAGCCTGTCTCTGCTTACAGGCCTCACAATAAACCTTCCCCTTTCCCTTGCAGTGTGGTGGGGAAGGAAGAGAGTTAGAGCTGAGACAGATGATGTAAGATCTGCTCTTATTTCCTGCTGTGTGATCTTGGGTACATCATAACCTCTCTGTGCCTGCAAATTCATCTGCAAAATTAGATCAGCAATAAATATGTAAGATTCAGTGAGAGTTTTCTATGAGCCAGCCACTATTATCAGTGCTTTTACTTATGTCAACAGTTAACAACTTTGGGAGGTAAATGTTATTAATGTCTCTGTTTTACAGATGAAGTTACTGAGGCACAGAGAAGTTAATTTATCAGGAATCACAAAACGAATTGCTTGCAGGATCAAGAGTCAAGCCCAGGCTATCTGGCTCTGGAACCCAGGTCTCTAACCCTTTGTATTAACCTGCTCTCATAAGCTGCTCCTTACTCCAATTTACCTTAGAAGGTCTGTGAACAGGCATAACTACTCCAATGAGCGTGTGAAGAAGGGGAAAAAGGAGGAGGAGCAGGAGCCAGGAGGAGAAGGAGAAACAATTCCCTTTTTGGTAAAGAAGCCTGAAATTTCTGATAGGGTCTTAACTTTTTCTCAAACAATTTTTTTCTTATTAAGTTGCACATACCGCACAAGTCTTCTGTAATAGGGAAAAGAAAGAGGGAGATGTAGAGGAAATAAGGATGAAATATTTCCCATTTTAGGAACTTTGGGGAAAAAACATTGAATATGCAGGTTATGTACTAGACATTGTGCTGGATACTCTCATATGAATATTATCGACTGATAGAGTGATGATATAATCCTACACACTACAGAGGTATTAATATGCCAATTTTGCAGATGAGGACATGGAGGATTAGAGAGGTGACTTGCCTCGTTCAGGGATGGTTAGTGGCAGAGCCTGGATTTTACCCAGGGAAAGTCTGATTGCCAAGCCAATGTTCTTATATCCATGGGGGGAAAACCTCTGCAAGAGCCGAGGCAAGGATATGAAGCCTCAGCCTGTTCTCAGATAAACACAGAATTAGAAAAGAATTAGAGATACATAGTTATTCCTATATGTATAATCATGAAATAATTATATAGCTGTTCATATGTAATCACAAATATATACATCTATATAATCACATAATTTTTAATCTTACTAATAAGTCTCAGGTCAAGAAGTATGGGACTGAAGTGGCATTGAAAAAGAGGCAAGATGCTCTAAGTCCTCTGTCACACCCACATAAGGGCTGCCGGAGGATGCCTTGGCTGTGCGGCAGCGCCAGCGCTGGGAAAGCACCTGCTGTTTAGCCAGCTACGGAAAGAGATGTCCAAGATGTCCGAGACGTCTCCTTCCTCGGGGGAGTGAGGAGAAAACTCTGCTTCTCCAAGCTCTTGTGGTAAGCCTGACGGCTGTCAGAGAGACCCACAGACATCTGGGAACTTAATTGTCTCTGTGTGGTGCTGTGCTTCAGCAGTCACGTTCCATGTCAGCTTTCAAGCTCTGCTTCTGCACCAGGCTCCTCTTTTTCTTAGAAGACAAGAATTAGTAACAAATCTTAGTGACCTTGTTACTGCTTGACACGTATGAAGAAAGTGCTGACACCTTAGGTTTTCTCCTCACCTCAGCTTCTTCAAAGTCTTGGGCCCCTGTCTCCAAGACAAGTCATTTCGTTGACCCTATCACTGACCATTACCTCATCCTACCTGCCCTGCTCCCTGCTTTGTACTCAATAAAAGTCAGAGCACCCAGGCACTCGGGACCACTGCTGGTATCCACACTTTTGTAGCAGTGGACCCCTGGGCCCAAACTCTCTTTTCTCTATCTCTGTGTCTTGTGTCTTTATTTCCACAGTTTCTCATCTCCACACCATCAGAGAGGGACTCACAGGACCCTGTAGGGCTGGACCCTGCAATATCTTTCTTAGTTCTTGGACAGACAGGAATTAGCAAGTCTCCTGTGTAGCTGAAATTCAGTCTTCTCTCTCCTTCCTTCTTTCATTTATTAGTAATTTTCAGAGAAATTTATGTGTACTATTAATCCATGGATAATTCATCAAAAACAATTCCACAATCCTGGCTTTTAGGGAGCTGTAGGGTGTGTGTGTGTGTGTAGTTGTTTATATGTTATATATATAGTTGTTTATATGCTTTATATATATATATATATATATTTTTTTTTTTTTGTATGAAGGCTTGATAACTCTCATAAGGGATAAGCTATTGATCAGAAGGAGCCAAAGAAGTCTCTAGTCTTGGGTTGAATACTAACTTTTATGTGATGTTAACAAGCCATATCTTTTATTTAATATACTTTATTTTTTAGAGGCGTTTTAGGTTCACAGCAAATTGGAAAGGAAGGTACAGAGATTTCCCATATCTCCTCTCCCCCCACAAAACCACAGCTTCCTCAATTATTAACATCCCTCACCAGAGTGACACATTTGCTACAACGGGTGAAGCTACACTGATGTATCATAATCAACTAAAGTTCATAGTTTACATTAATATTTGTTCATTTTTCCCTGTAGTTTCTGGGGAACAGGAGGTGTTTGGTTGCATGGATAAGTTCTTCAGGTGTAATTTCTGAGATTTTGGTGCACCCGTCACCCAAGCAGTGTATCATGCACCCAATGTGTAGTCTTTTTCCCTCACCACCCTCCTACCCTTTCCTGCAAGTCCCCAGAATAAATTATATTATTCTTGTGCCTTTGCATCCTCATAGTTTAGGGAGTCATAGTTTTAAATTATTATATAATTTTATCTTCTGTAAGATGCAAGATTTACCCAAGGAATCACCACTTCAAGTGAGAACTCTGGTGCCCGAAGGAGAGGCTCATCCTGTGTCTCTCAATCCCCCTTCCAGTTTGTTAAAATCTGGATTGGAGTGCTGTTTCCTGTGTCAAGCCGACTTGATTTGTATAACCCAAAAGTCAGGGCAGCAAAGCCAGGGGAGCTGTCTCTTTCTAACTTCAAGATCTCACAGGAATAGGTACATTAAAAACAGGGTTATTCCCAGTTCTCTTTGTTGTGTAAACAGAGTGGCTTTTCACTAGCATGTTCTGTGGTAATAGTTCTAAGATACCACAGGTGACAAATCATAATTATAATGATATGTGTGAAGTTAATGTTGGTGAAACAAATGCACATAAAGCTGTACAGTGCAAGGATGACCAAAATTAGAGGCATTTTTTCCTTTTGCAAGGGAGACGTGTATATATTCAACTAAAGTAAACATGCTCAGAGAAAACCTAGAGCCCAAGATATGTATGTATACTTCCTTAAAAAGGAGCAGGTTAAAGGAAAATCATACTTATTTCATCCCTATATTGTGTCAGCAGTTAGACCCTTTCACTGGGCTATCTGCTTTACTCTCCCCAACAACCCTGAAATGAATGTATTATTATAAAGTAGGGATAGAATTATTTGAGATGATGCAAATAAGATACCAAGTTGAGTGCTTGCAATATAGTAATTGTTCAAGAATATGTTGCTTAATGTCCACCGAGGTTTGACAACTTGCCTATGATCACACATTTAAGGAGAGGCAGAACAGGGATCCATGCAGGCAGCTTTGTCCCCAGGATCAGTCATACACTCATGGTGCTACCAAGTCACATTTTTTGCAGGAAAAACAAAAGACACCTTGTGATTCATTATTGTTCTTTTTGAGATGACCTGGAATTTGAATTCCTCAGGGCCATTCTTATCTCTGGCCTTGTTTTTTTTTTTTTTTTTTTGTAGTTTTTCCCTTTTTTTTTTTTTTTTCTTTCTAATTAATAAGAGACCACCATACAGTCCCCTTTTTAGCCCCTTGCGCAGCTCAAAGTCTGAAAGGGAATGAGAAATTAGAAGACACTGGAAGACATCACTATTACAGGCCTCTCTCAAGCCCCATACTAATGAGTCTTTCTCTCCATTGTGACTCACACCCCATCACCCTCCCTTCTCCCAGGGCAAACAGGGTTATGACTCACTGTGGCTTCTGACAGTCTCAAAAGAACCATGAGCTTGAGCCCAACCCTCCAAGGTCAAGGAGCACTGTAGTTCTTTAAGCCACACCACTGTGCACATGCTTTCTCCTTTAGCCAAGGGGAACTCCATGCTGTGGGTTTTTCCCTTTAGACTAATATCCTTAGTTCCACCCTGATAGAGCTGTCAGTCAAGGGGGGCATTTTTGGGTTTGAGGTCAGCTTACAAAAGCTCCAGGGCAGAGACTGTAGGTGAATTCTGGGGATTTGCAAAAGAATCAGAGACTGGGGAAGCCAAGTCTTCTGTCAAGAGAAGAGTATCAGGAATAATTCTAGCAAAAGCAGGGACCCCTTAGTGCTGTGTCATCATGGGCCTCTGGGCCTGTGGCTTCTTGGGCAGGAGATAATTAGCAGACAGCTCATCCTGGAGGAAAGCAGAGAATGAGCCTTGGAACTAGCTCCCCTGCCTCCAGTTTGGCTTCCCTCCAGCTTACCCATCATCATGTCATGCTCACGCTAAAGATCTTTAATGCTTCCCTTTCATCTCTAGTTAACAAGAGGAAGAATATTTTTATAACTTAAATGGAAAGGAAACAAGAAACACACCTCCTCTATGCCTTCCTGCTTTACCTGAACAACTGCTCCTATTTCTCCAAGGCTCAGCTCTGCTGTTGCCTCTTCTGATTTGCCAAGTGGGGCTAGGTGCCTGCTCTGTGCATCTGCGACACACTTTGAACTCCTTCTAGCCCAGCCCTAATGCACTATACTTTGATTTTGCATGTAGTCATCTAACTTCCCAACCATGCCATGAGCTCCTCAATGGACAAGGCCTTGTTATCACTAACGGCATAGTAGGCATTCAAAATGATGGGTGCTGTAGCAGGGTAGTTGAGAAACTTACTGTGTTTCATTTGATGCTGCTGTAGAGATACTGGAAATGAAGGAAAGGCATTCCTTCCTCTTCTAACAAAGCTAACTAGTCTGTGTTGCTGAGATATGAATTTTCTTTACTCTTCATGAAAGCAGTTAATAGCCTTTTTGAGATTCAGAGATTAAAGCAGTTAATAACCTTTTTGAGTTTCAGGATGAAAAAAAAAAAAAAAGAAGTAGGCAGGCCCGTTTCCCCAACTCAGTTCTAATCTCACAACATTTTTCTTTTTTGCTGGAAGTATAGACTCTTTGAGGTATAGTCTAAAGTAGAGAGGGAATTCTTCAAGATTTGAAGACAGTGGCGACATAATGAGTTGGTTGGGTCTTCAGGGACTGGGTGAAGGGTATGGTTGTGGGAGTGTTCAGTGAGTTGCTCCAGCTGAAAGGTGGGTTCCTAGAAAGAGATGCCTTCCTGGGGGCCTGAGAGGCCTGAATATTGAGTGTGGTGGCCTCAGAAACCCTGTGGCTGAGCTGGTGTCAAGGAAGGGGAGCTATTAGCATAAGCACTCATTTTCTGGTGGTCCATGACAACTGAGCAAGGACTTACATATAGCAGCAGCACTAGGGATGGAAAATGAATGCTGAGGCTGTTACCTGCTTACCACCCCTGTCTCTGTTGACTGTTTTTCTGGAGCTGGTAAACTCTAGCATACTTACATGACCCAAATGAAACAGGCAGATTCCAAAAAGAAAAAAAAAAAAAAAAGAACTAAGGCTTTCTTGGAGTACTTTTGCATAGCAAAGAAGCCTCATGAACAAAGAAAGCAGATCACTAGCCTAGGAAATAAGTCAGCTGGAATGAGAAAGGTTTCAATCCAATAAGCATATGCCATTGGCTCTCTGTATCTGTGGGTTCCACATTGTGGATTCAACCAACTGTGGATCAAAAATATTTGAAAAAATGATGGTGGTTGTGTCTACATAAACTTTTTTTTTCTTGACATTACTTCCTAAACAATGCAATATAAAAACAATTTACATGGAATTTACATTGTATTAAGGAATATAAGTAATCTAGTAACTAAGGTATATAGGAGAATGAATAGGTTGTATGCAAATACAACACCATTTTATGTAAGGAACTTCAGCATCTGTGAATTTTGATATCCACTGGGGATCCTGGAACCAGTCCCCCGCAGATACTGAGGGATGACCATATAGGCTGCACTGACTCTAGGGAAGGAGCTGGTATATTGTGATGGACGAGTCATAGACCCCTCTGGGGGCTGATCCTTTCAGCCTGTCGGGGAGACCAGATGGCTACATTATTGGGACTGCAAAGTAATTTGTGATACATTGAGGTAGAGGGAAGAACTGAGGGGAGGAGAAATTAGCCTGGATTGAAAGAGGAAGAGAGGGTTTCCTGGAGTAGATGGCACTTGAACTAATCTTTGAAGGTTAATATAAACTAAGTTTATAATAAAAATAATAGGGTATTTCAAACACCAGGAAGATAGGGATAGATAAAAAGATATATGAGCTATCCTCGGGAGTGGGGGAACTGACCTGTAGTTGGATATTGCTGGAAAGTGAAATGTGTGACCTTACTGGTAAGAGAAATGATTAGAGAGTTTGTCAGAGCCAGAGCTAGATAACTCTGGACTTAATCTCAAAGATGGTGGGCAGAGATTAGAAGGTTTTAAGCAGGTCAAATTTCTGCTATAGAAAGATATATTAATTATGGCAAAGGTAGGTGTTCCATTAGAGAAATTCTGAAACCTCAGTAATTAAATGCCCTGCAAGATTATTTTCCAGTGACAAGCATTTCAATTGGTGAGAGCAAGGAGTGTGTTCAAGGAAGGTATTGAGAGTCGCAGGTGAACATAGGCTATCACTTCCATCTACATTCCACTGTCCGGAGCTCAGCCAGCGCAGTCACACTGCCACTGCTAACAGCAAGGGAGCCTGGGAAATGGAGCGGTACAGGAGGAAACATCTACCCTTTATAGTTCTTAGTTGGGACAGACCTCTGTAACAAAAAATAGACTAAAACAAGAGAAAACTGGGGGATTATTAACATGTATACTTCCACTATAGATTGGAGACATGCAAAGATAAGTGAATAAATCTCACAGAAGTGGCTTTGAATTCAGGTTTAAATACCATGTCTATTGAAATGAAAGAAAGGTGTGAGGAAGGTTGGTTATAGAGAAATACCCAGGAAAAGCCCAGTAAACAAGGGTAAAGTTTGTTATGCAGATTAAGTCAGTACTTTCCCCATTGATAAGAATCTTTAGAGATGTAGTCATCCTTTTCTTCCCGGTACAAAGGAGACACCCTTCTATGGTTTGAATGTGTCTTCAGAACTATATGGGTTGAAAACTAATTCCCAATGAAACACTATTGAGAGGTAGGATCTTTAAGATATTTTTAGGACCTGAGGATGAGTTTAGCCCCCTCTCTTGTTCCCTTGCCATGTGATGGTGATGCCCTCTGCCATGCAATGATGCAGCAAGAAGACTTACTAGATTTTAGAACCATGAGCCAAGTAAATTTCTGTCCATTGTAAATTACCTCATCTGTGGTATGCTGTTACAGCAGCATAAAACAGACTAAGATTCTTGCATATGGAGATTTTTTTACATATGCAAATTTTCCTTACAAAACGGGAAACTTCTACTCTGTTTTCAGAGACTTTCTTGCCTGCAGGGTCTCCAAATAATTGGCTCAAGATAATACTATATCAAAGAGGCATCTTTTGAGGTGGCATAGTCTGGTGTCCTGCCTAGCCAAGCAGGAAAGGAAAACCAGTTTGGCGAATGGCTAGTTCATCTCTGCTCAAAAAATAGCACTTTGCCTCAGTAATAAATAGATTGAAAAGACAGAAGACAAAAGGACTGTAGCAGTAATCCATGCTAGGGGTGATGGCAGCCTAAAAGTGGTGGGAAGAGAGATTAGAGAAATAATATAAGATACATACAGAGACAGAATTGGCAGCCTTGAAGTATTGGATGGGTGAGGAAGTGTGATGGGAAGGAGAGAGATGACCCTGAGGTTTCTGGCTTGGTGGATGATGCATTCAAGAGAGATCAGAAATTACAGGAAGAAGAACAAATTTGGGAGGAGTAGAAATTGGCAGAGATGATAAATATGGTTTGGGGCATGTTGAGTTTATACTGTTCATGGGACAAGTAAGTGGCCGTATGAGTGACAGGCTGGGTTCGGAGAAGAAGAAAAGACCAGATTAGGGAGAGGGCTGAGTAAGGAATATTAACATTTAAAAAGCCAAATAAATATTCCTTCTTTTATTAACGAGGAAAAGGGAAAAAAAGAGACCTTAAGAAGGGAGAAGAAAAGGTAACTCTCCACAGAATACAAACCATAGACATATTTTGGAGAATGTTTATTTCTTTTCTCCTGTAGAGTATCTTGGCTATACAGTGCATGTATTATACTTATCAAATGCCAGGAACCATGCTTGGTGCTGGGATAGCACTTCTCTACTCTGAAGGAACTTGAAGTTTAGTGGGGAAAATGCTTGGGTCTATATCATGAATGGAGCTCATAGCCAGCAAGATTTCCTGTTCAAGATGGGTTGTGGGACACAGGAGAGACATTTCCTTTTACGTGCCTGGAATTCCACCGTTGCAAGTTCACTATTTTTAGCTACACTCTTTACCTTTTATTTTGGGAAACAACACGTTGTAAGAGAAAGACAGTCCTTAGAGATAAGCAGTGGAAGATGACGTCTACAAACTGGCAGACCTTGAGCTGATAACATAAATTCCTTGAGCTTCATTTCATTACTCATTTCACGGGAACAACCAACCCTACACAACTCAGCACAACCAACTCTGATTGTGCTGAGAGTAACTGGCAACAATGAATGGGAAATTCTTGGTATTAAATATACAGTGCTCCATAACAAGAATAATGATAATATCAATACGATGATGATAGTAACCAACAAATAGTATCTTACTATGTTCCAGGATTACTCTGAATGCTTTACTAATATTATCTCCATTAATCCTTATAACAACCCTGCAAGATAGAATTGTTATTATTCCGTTTTAACAGGTAAGAACACTGAGGCAGAAGAGACCTCAGGCTTGAAGTTGTAATGAATTCTGGCTGGGCACAGTGGCTCACACCTGTGATCTCAGCACTTTGGGAGGCTGAGGCAGGTGGCTCACAAGTTCGAGACCAGCCTGGCCAACATGGTGAAACACTGTCTCCACTAAAAACAGAAAAATTATCTAGGCATGCTGGCACACGCCTGTAATACCAGCTACTCAGGAGGCTGAGATGCAAGAATCGTTTGAACCAGGGAGATGGAGGTTATAGGAAGCCAAGATTACACCACAGCACTCCAGCCTGGGTGACACAGTGAGATTCTGTCTCAATTAAAAAAATAAGAAGAAGATGTAACGAATTCTGGATGGGCCATATTAGAACTAGTTCTGAACACATCCCTGAGAAGGAAGAACTCTAGGATATGGAGGCCTGGGTGGGCAGGCACTTAATGCCTGTTGAAAGGGAACCTGGAAATGGACCAGGGCATTGAAGTGTGTGCAAACCCATAAGAGAAAATTGACAAATACTATTTCTCAATATTTTGTTCAAGAATGCACAGATTCAATCATTCACTTAGTCAGTGTTCTTTTATTGAACTAACTCTGTGCCAGACTCCGGGCTAGGCTCAAAGACACTGCTCCCTTCCTTCCCAGTTTCTAGAAGATCCTGGTTGGTTCCAAAAAGGGCTGAATAATAAGTGATGGACAGGCAAAAATTGAAAAAAGCTTCCTTTTACACTTCATTCATTCCAAAATATGCATAGATAGTTTTGTGTCTACCTAACATCTTTCTTTCTCTTGGGGAGTTACTGCTCAATCATATTGTACAATACTCATAGAATTGGCCTGTGACCCAACCGGGGTGCTCAAGCATTCTGTCTCTACAGTTTGTTTTGAATGGAGTGACACATGGCTGAAACAGCTTCATCCAGACACCAGCACCCTGAAGAGACTTCATTGCTAGAACCTAAAGCCCTTGTGCTGCCCAAATTCCTTCTTTTCATAGCCATGTGCCTTACTATGTCCTTTATAAACACACACACAGATTTATTTTTATTTTTAATTTTGTTCTTTAATAATTATTATAAGATACAATACTATATATTATATATACTTATATATATTATATAAATATATTTATATAAATTATTATTTCCTGATTGGCCAATTTTTTATGTTATTTGCAACCAAATAAATTTAATTAGCATGTATCATTTTCTGGTACCTTTCTACCTTGAGTTTTCTACCTATAAAATGGGGATAGTAAAACTTGTTACTTACCCTCAGGCAGTTGTGCAGATTAAAGGTGTATGTCGGTAAAATGTTTTCAGATGCTTGCATGAAAGTTGTTGGAGAACTACAAAGTCTTATTTTCAATTTTAGTAGTACTTTCAAAGGACATTCTTTATATACCATAAAGCAGCTTTTATCTTGGGAGGGTGTGCTCCTCACGTTACTGTCTCTGTAAACAGTTCAAGGGTTGCTCGGTGCATGATCCTGTTTCCAAAGCTGTCATTCAAGATGAAAGCTCAGTTCTATTTAGCCTGAGAAGTTGCTGTATGACACAGACAGGGCTTGCGTTTATTATTGCTATTATATATTACTTAATGATAAGGACGCTTGCTCAAATCCTCGGATTTCAATTTGTTGGCTTTTTAGGGTTAATACATTCTTAAATAAAAATAAAATGTAAAAACCCTACCAGTTTTGGAGCAGAAAGTGTGGCATCTTATTAGAGTGCCTGACAATTATGAAAGTAGGCACCATAGTAAAACCATAACACCTTACAGATTATAAGGCATTTTATGATTTTTGAAACACGTACTTTGGACTAGTCTGGATAGTAGATGTGGCAGATACCAACTATCCCTAAGACTCCTGAGTTTATTTATTTATTTATGTATTTTTGATACAGAGTGTCACTTTGTCACCAAGGCTGGAGTGCAGTAGTGCGATCTTGGCTTTCCCGCCTCAGACTCCTGAGTAGCTGGGATTACAGGCATGCTCCACAATGCCCGACTAATTTTTATTTTGTATTTTTAGAGAGAAGGGGTTTCACCATGTTGGTAAGGCTGGTCTTGAACTCCTGATCTCGTGATCCGCCTGCCTCGCCCTCCCAAAGTGCTGGGATTACAGGTGTGAGCCACCGCGCCAGGCCGACTCCTGAGTAATTATTGCAAAATAAACCATTTGTAATATGCAAACATTATGACAATAATGCATGCTCATCAAAGAAAATTTGGAAATGCAGAAGTGTAGAGAGATAAAAATATATCAATATTTTAATAAGCTTGCTGTTGTAAAATAACCATTCATCCCATTTTCATGCATATCATTTTTCTTTTGGTCATAATTACTTTATAACAATTTCACATTAGTTGACATAATATTTTACCCTGTGAGTTTTTCTTTTTATAAGACATTGTAACTCTATCAGTTATCTGTTGTTACCTATTAAAACAATGACCATCTATGATTGCAAATGAGTTCGGGGGTTAGCTAGAAGATTTCACAGTCACTCTAGTTTCAGTGGGCTTGCTAATGGGCCTACAACCTCGGCTGGGTTCTCTCACTTGCTGGTGAGTTCACAACACTCCTATCCTTGGTCTCTCATCCTCTAAGAGGCCAGCCTGGGGGTATGTACATAGCAGTGACAAGATTCCAGGAGAGAAAACAGAAGCAGAGATGCTGAGGTGCAGAACTGGTATGCCACACTGTCACTGCCACACTTTGCCAATGCAAGTTACAAGGCCAGCCTGAATTCCAGCGTGGGGAAGTAGACACCACCTCTGGATGGGATGGGGCTCCCCAGTCATTTGCACGGGTCACGAATAGAGGGAGGAGTGATGAATGGCAGCCACGTTTTGCAATCGATATAGCAAATTGGCGTAAGCACACTTCTGTATGATTCCGTGGATATTTGTCATGACTTCATGTGACAAATGAGTGTATTAAACTGAGTGACACTCTCATAGATAATTTCGAACATTCCCAAAGCTTTGTTGGAAAAATTTTATATTTGGGGTAATTAAAAAATCTAAAATCATGGAAGTTAATATTTTGTCTTAAAGCTTATAAATAATTTTGTTTCTTCCTTCATAATTCCAAATAACTTTGGAACTGATACCAATTTAAATTCACATTGGAAGTGTATGAGTGTTTTTGTCGCTGCCTGGCTATGAATACTGAATACTTAAAAAGATAAATCTCTGTTGAAACAAATAAGGAATTTTCCCACCTCCAGCATTTTGTTGATGTAACTGGAACTCATTTGATTGCTTGTAAAGGAAGAAAGGAAGGGAGCTAGAGAGAAAGAGAAACAGAAACAAAGCGAGTTCTGTAATCAAACAAGGTTAGGAAATGCTGTGGCAGTTTGGTTCCTATCTTAGCTATTCCCCACGTATGTTAGCACTGGACATGCTCTGAAGAGTCTCACACTAAAGAATCGTATTCCACTTTATATCAATGTTGCCCTAATTAATTTGATCACAGAACTTGTATTTTTTGTGTCAATTAATACCTAAGAACAACCATTCCAAGTGGAACATTCTTGAGGAAATGGTGCCATAGTAAAATACAGTCATTTTTCATGGTGGTAGGAATTTCAGATACCCTGGTAAGGTGGGAGGGATACAAGAGACAGCTGGGGCTTTCAATCATTCCTCAGATCATACTGACCTTCACAAAAAAAAGCAATGTAACCTGTCAATGAAAATATTCAACTTCTCTTTCCTCCTAGCCATTCTCTTTGTAGTGAGAAACCCAAGAGCTTTTAGGCTTTGTTTGAAGGGATGCATTCTTCCCTGAAAATATCCTGTTGGCATTTTTCCTCCTGTTCGAATCTCCGCAGTAAAACAGATCTGAATGGCAGCCCCATGTGTAAGGGACTGTCCCTTTTCTAGGGCTCAGCAGCTCCAAGTACAATCTGTGGACCAACAGTGTCAGCCTCATCTGGAGCTTGACAGAGGGCAGCGTCTCAGGCCTCACTCAGACCTCCTGAATCAGGGTCTGCCTTTTAACAGGGAGATGTCCTGGTGATTCCTATGCACATGAAAAAGCACTACTGCTCCAGGGGACATCCAAGTAACCTAAAGGACTTACCTCTTCCTCCTGACCATTGCTTTCTTCTTGTCTTCCCTAAATTCTATTCCAGCTGCCACTACCACACACTGCAAAACAGTTACCTGGGCATATGCTCCTCTCCCTCCTTTCAAAGTTTGGCCAAAGCAAGATCACAGGCCTATTCTCCTGATTCCTTTAGGCATACACTTACTGTATAAAATAACAACCACCATCAACACCAAATACAGAGGCAAAACAAAGGGAAAAAAAGGGGGGATGAAACCAAGTCTAGGAGGTACGGATTCTTGCTCCTGCCACAACCCTCATCCTTGTCTTGGGTTCACAAGCCAAGTCTTGATCTATTTCTAATTCTGTCTTGGGAGACTTGCCCTCTACCCCCAGATGCCTGGTGCAGTGACCCAGGGCCCTGTTATAGCCACTTCTCTTGTCTTGGCTTTCTAGCCCTGCTGCTTGGGCTTCTCACAATTCATACACCACACCCCCAACTTTCTGCTCACTCCCAAACCCTGCAATAGGGCCGAGATAGTCTTGATTATTCTGTTGTCAAGAACAGAGAGGCTGGGCATGGTGGCTCATATCTGTAATCACAGCACTTTGGGAGGCTGAGACAGGAGGATCTCTTGAGACCAGGAGTTTGAGACCAGCTTAGGCAACAAGACCCCCTCTCTACAAAAAGTGATAAACAATTAGCCAGGCATGGTGGCAAATGCCTGTAGTCCTAGCTACTTGGGAGGCTAAGGAAGGAGGATTGCTTCAGCCTAGGAGTTAGAGGCTACAGTCAGCCATGATGGTGTCACTGTACTCCAGCTTGGGTGACAGGGCAAGACCCTGTCCCCCCCAAAATTTAATTGGTTAAAATAATTAAAAATAAAAAAAAGAAACAGATGAGTCTTTTCCAGGATGGGAGACTGTCCCAGAAACCGGAGGCTCCATCTACTTTCTGATATCTTGTTACTTGCCCTCATGAGTGATAGCAGGCATTGATAACCCAACTCTGCTCCTTTAAAACAAATCCTGCCTCAACCCACTGATAGGGCAGTGACTTAACTGTAGCAGGCCTCCCAGGCACTATATTCAAGAATCGTATGCATCTGAAACATGGGGATCATTTCTTAAAAGCTGCTGGGCTAAGGGTCATAAGCATGTGGATAAAGACTACTTGGGCGCTGGGAAGTGATAATGGCAGGGGATGGAAGCCATTTGGAATTAGAAATCACAGAGTAACGGCTTTTAATTAAATTCTCTCACCAGGAAGGCGCTATCCAGGAGCATTTAAAATCATGGATCAGAAAGAAACTTCCTTCTTGTGCTACTTGCTAGCTTTGTGGCCTCGGACAAGTTGTTGAACCTTTCTGCATCATGATTTTTTCATCTGTAAAAGGAGCATAAGGGTAATTCCTGTCTCTTAGAGCCATGGCTGACTGCTAAATTTGCCAGGCCTAGTGCTAGGTGAAAATTTGGAGCCCTTTCTTCAAAAGTTATTAAGAATTTCCAGATGGCTTTTCTGAGCCCAGGGCTCCATGTAACTGCAGACATTGCATGCCTATGAAGCTATCCCTCCTCAGAGCTGTTAAGGTCATTCCTGTGTCTAGGACATGGTAGGAAGTCAATAAATTCCACTTATGAATTGAAGCTGTGAGAGGTGTATATTAATAGTGCTGTATAAATGAAAGAGCTGAACATCGAGAAAGTAAAACAACTTAGGTCAGATGGCTAAGTGGCTGAGCCATGCCTCTGCCTAATTCTATGTGGAAAACCCATAAGCAAAATTTCTATAATAAGCAGTGCAGGTAAGAGGAAATGAACTTCATTTCTACCCCACTTCAGGTAGAGAAAGGGGCCCAGGGATACATCCACTCTCCTCTCTGTCAAGGGGAGAAGAAAGAGGGAATTGCATATCTAATTTTTGGGACATTTGACAAAATCAAAAGCAGGGCAGAGGAGCTTCGAGTCAGGGCTGGGCTATTTGTGAGAGTCCAGCAAAGTATTCAGCTTATTTTGATCAGAACCTTAAAACTGAGCCTCAGGCCTGTGGTTTTCTCCATCCTTGAATTACTCCATCCTAAGGGGAGCACCCAGGTTCCTTGTTCCTTCACCACCCAGCTGGCAAGAATCCTTCCTTTTGGGGGGCTGCAGTGTTCCCGGGCCTCCAAGGATCGTAAAGCAATCAGAAGAACCCCATGAAGCTTAGGGTCTGAGAAATATGGCTAATTAGCCTAGTTGAGAATAAAATCATTTCCAAAGAGAAACCCTAAAGAAGCCATGTGCAATGAGACAGCATCTGGGGAAGTGTCTAGCACAGTTCCGTTCCACCTGGGGAGAGTGTACACTCAGCACACATACCGTTGGCTCTGGTCTAGATACTGTATTAGGCACCTTACACATTAGCTTTTATAATTCTCCCAGTATCCCTGGGAGGCAGGCATGACTATTCTCACTTTACAGATGGGGAAACCAAAGATCAGATATTATAATCATTTGTCTTAAATCATACAAGCTAGAAAATGGTGGAGTCATGTTTTGAATCCAGCTCTTTGGTGATGCCATGCAATGGTATCCGATTTCATTTCATCCTATCCCACACTATCCTATCCCATCCCATCCCATCTCATCCCATCCCATCCCATCCCATCCCATCCCATCCCCATCCCATCCCCTCCCCATCTCCATCCCCATCTTCATTCCCATCCTCATCCCCAACCACACTCTGCCCCATCCCTATCCCTATCCCCTCACATCCTAACTTTTAACTACTTGCTATGGTTTGACTATGTTCATGGGTTGGAAACCTAATCCTGACTGACACAGTGCTGGGAGGTGGTGCCTAAGAGGAGGTGATTAGGTCAAGAGGGCTCTCCTGCATAAATGGATTAATTTTATAACTGTTTTTCTCCCTGACCAGTATGCAAGTACCACGAAAGCAGAATATTTGGTTTGTCTTGCTAATTGTCTTGTGAGTGGGCTTGTTATAAAAGTGAGTTTGCTCTTGCATATGCTTTCTTGCTCTTCTGCCTTCTGCTATAGGATGAAGCAGCAAGGAGTCCCTTGCTAGATGCAGGTTCCTCAACTGTAGACTCCCTAGCCTCCAGAACTGTAAATAATAAATTTCTTTTTGTTATAAACTACCCAGTCTGTAGTATTCCGCTATGGCAACATAAAACAGACTAAGACACCACTGTACAGTGAGATTTTACAGTTGTGATGGTTAATTTCATGTATCAACCTGACTGGGCCATGGGATGCCCAGATATTTGGTCAAACATTATTCTGAGTGTTTCTGTCATGATAATTTTGGATGAAATTAACATTTGAGTCAGGTGGCTGAGTACAGCAGATTACCTTCCCAATGTGGGTAGGCCTTGTCCAGTCAGTTGAACACCCGAATAGAATAAAAAGACTGATCTTTCCATCAGGTAAATGACAGTTTTTTTCTGCCTTTAAATTTAAGCTGAAACATTGACTCTTCCTGAATTTTGAGCCAGCTGGCCTTTGAACTAGAATTGCCATTGGCTCTCCTGGGTCTCTAGCTTTCTGAGTCACCTGACTCAACTTGCAAATCTTGGGACTTTTCAGCCTCCACGATCACTTGAGTTGATTCATCAAAATCTTTTCTATCTAAATATAAATTTAGATATGTCTACACACACATATCTATATTTGAATGGGGATAATCATACTATTTAGTTGTCCAGTGGATTAAGTGAGATAGTGGCTATAAGGTAAATACCTTTAGCTTCTCTTTCAAATGTTGCTGAAATGTCAGCTTCTCAGGGAAGACTTCCCTGGTCCCTATTTCAAATTGCATCTTTTTGCACCCCTGTATCTGGCACATATTATTTCTATTCAATGATTTATTCTTCTCTAACCTGTATTATTCTATAACTTATAATTTATTTATTATTTGTTTTGTTTATCGTCTCCTTGACCATAATGCGAGTACCACGAAAGCAGAATATTTGGTTTGTCTGGTTGTTTAGCACATAACTGGTATTCAGTAAATATTTATTCCACAAATGAAAGACCCTGTCTGGTAAATAATATGCAGTTATGAAATATTAGCTATCACAAACAAGATGAAAACTATTTTACTAGTGTGTTGACGTTCCATAAACGCACGTTCACTACATATCCTAACTCTACTCCTTAAAATGAGATGCTAACCTACTCTGAAAATCATTCGAGAGGACTAACCTGGCCCTCAATAATAGCTAGACAATTTTAGGATTTTCGACATCTATTAGACGTGACTCAAAACTGGTCAATGGATTTATCCTTTGGGTGTGACTAAGGTAGAATGTCTTTCTTGGCCTACCTTCTTTCATTTGTGAGATAAAAGAATCAGAAATAGAGCTACGAAAGCATGAAGCCTGGAGCAAGTCACACAGACACTAGTAACATACTGGCATCCCTACAGGTACCTCTTCATTTGCTCTTTTACAACTACCAAGTGACAGATTAAACTTTGAGCATACAAGAGAGAAATGACAGTAGCTTATTATATGGCACAGATAAGTTTCTTAAAAATGCCACTCACTGGCAGTTCTTTGAGGACTTATTTTAATAAAATGAAACTGGTGTTTTATTAAGCCTAGAGGAAACTAGGTACCTCCCTACATTGTACCAGGTCTTCTCTTATTGTGGCCAGTATGAAGACATCTTGATATGTGTGGGTGCTGTGGTTTGAACGTGTTAGAAACTTAGTTGCTACTGTAATAGTAGTCAGAGGTGTGGTCTTTAAGAAGTGATTAGGCCGTGTTGCCAGGGCCATCCTTTTGGGCTTCTCAGCCTCTAGAACTAGAACCAAATAAAATTCTGTTCTTTATAAATTACCCAGTCTGTGGTATTGTGTTATAACAACAGAAAACAGACTAAGACAAAATTGGTGCCAGTAGTGGATTGTTGCTATAACAAAAATCTGAAACTGGATTAGGCTAGAGAAAGCCTGTATTGCCATGAATGGAGAATTAAGGGTGATTCTGTTGAGGGTTCAGAAGAAGAGAACATTAGGGAAAGTTTGAGTCTTCTTAGAGATTAGTTAAGTGGTCATGACCAGAATGTTGGTAGAAATATGGGCAGTGAAGGCCATTTTGATTAGGTCTCATATGGGAAATGAGGAACAAGGTTTTGGAAACTGGAATAAAAGTCATCCTTTTTACAAACTAGGAAAGACCTTGGCAGAATTGTGTCTGTGACCGAGGACTCTACAGAATGTGGAACTTGAAAGTTATCAACTAGGATATCTGGTGGAAGAAATATCTAAGCAGCAAAAGCATTCAGGCTGCTGCATGGCTATTTTTAACCATACAAAGTGAGATATGAGAGTAAGTAAGTTATTTAAAGACAAAATTTGTATTTCAAACAAACATAATGCGAAGATTTGGAAAATTTGTAACCTGGCCATGTAAAGAATAAAAAAAAATGTGTTCAGGGGAGAATACTAAGGATGTGGCCAAATGAACATTTGCTAAAGAGATTTCTATGGGTGGAAGAAAGCCAGGTGCTACTCATCAAGACAATGGGAAGAGGACCCAGAATTCATTACAAACATTTTTGAGGCTGTCTTCTTATCACAGTCCTAGAGCTCTAGGAGGGCAGAATGGTTTCAGGGGATGAGCTTGGGATGCACTCCACAGATTCGGTGCCCAGGAGTGCCTCAGAACTCTGCCCTCTGCATTTCAGCACAGCACTTCTCAGCTTCCCAAGCCAGGACTCAAGTGGCCCCTGGTGTGGCTCAGGCTGCCACTCCCAAGGGAGTGGTACTCACACTCCCTCATATCATGTGGCATTCACCTGTCAGAGGGGTGGAGGCACTGCAGAGAGCCACTACTAGGGCATTGCCAATGGAAATGTGGGGTTGGAGCACATTTCCAAATGGAGTGGTGGAATTGGGGCTATTCCCGAGGCTTCAGACCTATAGAGACACCAGTGCGAAGTGCCAGTCTGGGAGAGCTTCAGACATGAGATTCCAGCCAGTAAGCGCAGCACAGGCAAAACTGCATAGATCCCAACCCATGCCCCGTTGTATTCAGGATTCAGGAGTCAAAGGAGATTGTTCTACAACTTTGAGACTTAATTTTGTTTCCCTGTTAGGTTTTGGACTTACTTGGAACCACCTACCCTTCTTTTCTTGCCAGTTTCTCCCTTTTGAAGTGAGAATGTCTATCCTATCCCTGCTCTACCATTATATTTTGGAGGTAGGTATCTTGCTTCATTTCACAAGCTCACAGCTGGAGGGAATTTGTGTCAGAATGAATCATGCTTTGAGTCTCACCTATATTTAATTTAGATGAGACTCTGGGCTTTGAACTTTTGAGTTGGCGCTAGAATGAGTTAAGACTTTGGGGGCTATTGGAATGAAATGAACATATTTTGCATGCGAGAAGGGCATTAATTTTAGAGGCCAAGGGCAGAATGCTATAATTTGAAAGCATCCACAAATGTTCATGTGTTAGAAGCTTAGTTGTCATTTGACAGTCCTAAGAGGTAGGGTCTTTAAAAGGTGATTAGGCCATTAGGGCTCTGAAGAGATTATTGTCATTATCATGGGAGTGGTTAGTTATTGGGGGAGTAGATTCCTGATAAAAAGAGTGAATTTGGTCCAACTTCCCTTATCTGTTCTTTTCCTTCACTTCCCTTACACTGTGGGGTGACTCTCACCAGATACTAGTGCCATGCTCTTGGACTTCCCAGCACCAGAATTGGAACGAAATAAACATTTATCCTTTATTAATTTTTTAGTCTTTAATATTCTGTTATAGCTGCAGAAAATGATTAAAACAGTGGACTACAAGGTCAAGGTTAAACATACCCTGACAGTGGAGGGAAACATATTTATGTTCCCAGTGTCAATCATCTGCACTGGCAGATCCTTGGTCAGGAACCACAAAAGGGTGAGTGGCTTACACGGACAATAGGTTTACTTTGTATTCCTTTCTTGACCTACACTTGAAGCACTTAGGAACCTATGAGGTCACTCTCAAGCAGCGGGAGTTAGAGGCACACTCTGTCACTTGGGAGTGAATGTGAGTGATAATGGTAACTCACCCTAGTTGAGCACTCATTATATACCAAGCACTCTGATCAGTAAGTGATCTCATCAACTTCACAGCAAATTTAAAAGATTACTGGCCGGGCGCAGTGGCTCACACCTGTAATCCCAGCACTTTGGGAGGCCGAGGCGGGTGGATCACGAGGTCAAGAGATCGAGACCATCCTGGTCAACATGGTGAAACCCCGTCTCTACTAA
>NW_016107564.1:1931633-1934648 GCF_001604975.1 Cebus imitator | reverse complement strand
CGCGCCATTGCACTCCAGCCTGGGTAACATGAGTGAATCCCCGTCAAAAAAAAAAAAAAAAAAAAGATTACTGGATGCTACCGTTATTTCAGCTTGGCAGACAAAAAAGATCGATGTTCAGAATAATCAAATGACCTTTCTCTGGTCACATATGCAATAAGTTAAGGTACTAGGATTTGAATTTGATGATCCTGACTCTGTATTAGTTTGCTAGAGCTGCCATAATAAAAACAGACTGGGTTGTTTAAGCACCAGAAATGTGTTTTCTCACAGGTCAGGAGGCTGGAAGTCCAAGATCAAGGTGCTGGCAGAGCTGGTTTTCTCTGATGCCTCTTAGAGATGGTGGCCCTCTTGCTGCCTTCCCATAGTGGTCTCTCTGTCCTGCTCCCCTTGGTATTTGTGTGTGTATCCCAATCTTCTCTTCTTATAAAGATACCAGTCAGATTGGATTAGCAGCTTCATTTTAATGACAGCTTCATTTTAATTTAATGACACCTTTAAAAGCTCCATCACCAAACACAGTCACATTCTGAGGTACGGGGGGCTGGGTTAGGACTTCTTTATGGTTATCTCAAAATACCATAACAAAATACGTAAACCAGGTGGCTTAAGCAACAGGAATAAATTTTCTCACAGTTTTGGAAGCTGGGGGAAGTCAAAGATCAAGATTCCAACTGACTCAGTTTTGGTTAAGGTCTTTTTCTGACTTGCAGACAGCTGACTTCTTACTGTGTTCTCACATAGCAGAGAAAGAAATGGAGAAAGAGAGACAGAGAGAAAAAAGAGTGGAAGAGGTGAATGAGAGCCTCAACCTCAAGTCCTCAATTAACCCTAATGATCTCCTAAGGATGTTATCTCCAACTACAGTTAAATTGGGGGTTAAGGTTTCAATATATAAATTTGGAGGAACACAATTTAGCTCAAAACAGACCACTCTTAGTCATTTTACAAGTTCAAATATTTAACCAAACCACTCTTAGCCAGTTTACATGTTTGAATATTTAGAACCTGAAGACCCTTTATGTGTAATTTGCTGATGTTAACTCTCCTTTGATAAAGCCTCTTGGGAATAACAGTCACATCCTGCCTTAGATATACTCACAGAAGTGAAAGGGCCCTCTGCCCTTGGACCACAGCTTACAGGGGAAGTGGCACCCCTTGAGGCCAATGCAGCGAAGGCAGTCTCATGAGTGAGCTTTTCTTGGGGAAAGCAACTCTTGGGCAAGATGCTCAACCTTTCGGTCCCTGCCTTTCCTCATTGGTGTATCAGGCATAATAGTCATACCTAACTCATGGGGATACTGTGAGAGAATATAACTTAGCATAATGCCTGGAGCACACTTAGATGTTACTAAGGAAGTGACGTTTTGTTTTTTTTTTGCCTTAGTTACTTTATTTCAGTGAGACTTCAAAAATGTCATTAAACTTATCTTAGACAATCTCCTCTAATAGCATTTTTCAAGATACAATTTCTATATCCTCAAGTCAAATGATGCTTTGCTCAGAATGAATTCTGGAATCAGTTATGTTTGGAAGTAAATGTACAGTTTCTCTCCCTTTGAAAATTAAATGTTCTGGGAAATCTTAGAACAAAAATCTCATTGAACTTGGTACACCCACCATCTTCTAAATGCATTTAATATTGGAAAGCACTTTGGAAATGGCATCTTATATAATTTCCTACTTTTTTGTATATGTGGGGGTCTCTTTAACTCATTTTCAAGTTTCTTCATCATATTTTATATAATATATATGTTTGTGTATGTGTGTGTGTGATATCTTTTTATATCCACCATTACAGTGTACACATAGTAGGTACTTGGTAAAACAAATGTCACTCATCCAATTCATTGGAACCTGTGTCCTATTTCACAGAGAGAGAACTTCAGCCCAGTGTAGTATGAAATTATCCTACTTCCAGGCAGACAGCATAATGTCATAGAGGGAACATCAGATCAAACATTTCTGTGCTTTACTTTCCTTATTTATAACTTTAGTGTGATAAATTAGAGAGGTCCTGAGATATTGTCTATTTTTAAATTCTATGTAATGCTGAATTAGTGGTGTTAAAGTTGGTGAAGTTTTATGATAAAAATAGGTAAAATAGAAAAAAGAGTCGTAACCTTGTGAAAATAGGTGAAGACTAACCACATGAGAACAAAGGAAGGCTATTTATTCACAGCCTGGTATAGGAAGGGAGTCAGCCACCATCACGTGTCAGACTCTAAGGCAGGCAGGGAAGTGGGAAAGATTCATAGTGGAAAGAAGGGAAGGCCTTAAGTGTGCCTGGGTGGAGGCTGTTAGCCTGGGAAATCTGAACACGGGCTAACTCAAAGCAGGGCATCCCATGTGATCGATTATGGGTGAATATTTAGTTTTCTCTGGTTGGTCCTAAGCTGGAAGTGGGGACAACAATTAGGAAGCTTGGCAGTTATTAATAATATCTTGGCCATTGTAGATTGACTGTGATAGGCGTTATTGATTGGCTTCCTGGACCAATGACTAGAGATTATCAGTTACTGCTAACCTGACTTCTGTACATCTGATTATAGACAGAAGACTGGCTTCCTGGGTTGGTTACTGTAGATAATGGATTGGTTTTCTTGGGCAGGTTGTTGCCAGTTGTGGGTCAGAGTTCTACATTTATGCAGAGTTGGGCCATTGTCTGTCTTGATAGTCAGCCTCCTGTTATACTCACTAGCTCTTGGTTAAAGTTCCCCATATAACTCAATTCAAAAGTTTTGAATTGGCCTCCCAGCACTTTGGGAGGCCAAGGTAGGTGGATCACAAGGTCAGGAGTTCAAGACCAGACTGGCCAACATGGTGAAATCCCGTCTCTACTAAAAAATACAAAAATTAGCTGGGCATGGTGGCTCATGCTTGTAATTCCAGTTCTTGGGAGGCTGAGGTAGGAAAATTGCTTGAACCGGGACCCGAGAGGCAGAGATTGCAGTGAGCCAAGATGGCGCCACTGCACTCCAGCCTGGGCTACAGAGCAAGACTCCATCTCAAAAA
>NW_016107564.1:1914088-1931578 GCF_001604975.1 Cebus imitator | reverse complement strand
TTTGTGTTTCTGGTAAATATGACAATAGAAGAAACCATGGATTTTTCTGGAATTATTTTCCTATAGGTCATCAGTGTCACAAATCACATGTTGAATGCAATAGTTAGCCTTTTGTGCTTCTGGGAAGGCATCTTCTTAAATTTTATAAGAGTTATGAGTTCCAGAAGAACTTAATGGGACTCCTGGAAACTCTCATGGCTCCTGAGGGGAACTGGAGGCTCGCCCATGGAGTGTTTAATTCCCTGTACTGATTGCTCTCAGGATGTCAATTAAGACTGGACTAGATTGATGTAGCATGTCTCAGAAATTTCAGAACAACTCTCAGGATCTCTATTTTATTTTATATTTTCATAAACAGAGAAAGAAGTTCTTGCCTAGAAGTCCATATGTTCTGACCCATGGCCTAAGAAGGATTTAAAAATATATATATAATTAAAAACAAAAACACACACACACAAAGAAGAACATGTGGCAGAGACTGTAAGTGGCCCCCAGAGCCTCATCTATTTACCCACTTCACAGCAAACTTTTGCCAACTCCTATCCCAGTCAATTACTAGAGAACCTTTGCCAGATTTTAGAAGTAGGGTCCCCTTCACCATTAGTATAATGAATTTGGGGGTGGTGCCTGACATCTCTATACAAACCAGCTTAACTTGTCGGGCTGGCCAAATGGGGAGAAGCTGGGGTGGTCTCAGAGGCTCTGACATCAGCTGGCTCCTGGGAACTGTAGACCTGAGTGTTGCTTTTTTTTTCTAAACTACTGTGGCTCTTCCTATGTGACTTCTCCCTGGGCCACTCCTGCTGCCTTTTCCAGTTCATCCTGCCCGATGGCTGGAGAAGCATCAGTATCTTCAACGCTTCAAAGTGTCCTCACCCAGAGCTCAGTCTGTATGAGTAAGACTTAAAGGATAATTTTCCTTACCCTTTACATTCCTGCTGGTTCAATTCCCAATCTTTGGTTCAAAATCTAGGCTGAATTACCTTTCTGGGAAAAGTGATCCTTACCCTTTACATTCCTGCTGGTTCAATTCCCAATCTTTGGTTCAAAATCTAGGCTGAATTACCTTTCTGGGAAAAGTGATCAGACATGTGGGGCTGATAAATAATTGCAACTCAAAAACACTAAGGCTTATAGCACAGCATTAGGTGAGCAAGTCAAACATGAATGTAGGCCTACAGCATAGTCATAACTACTTAAAGCAAGTGGATAGAAAAATAGTAAAATATGCACTGAAACAAAATGTCAAAGGGAATGCCCCAAAGTTAAACTGTGGTTGCCACAAGGAACTGCAATTGTAGGTTATGATTTTTCCTTCTTTTTGATTTTCTGTGCTTTCCAATTTTTCTGTTGAAAATACATATAATTTTAAAATCAAGTTTTAAAAAATAGTTTAACCCAACACTGCTTTGGTGTTTTAGTCAGAAGAAACACACATGTATTTGTGCTCAAATGTCCTCCTGGGAGCGGATGGAAAAAAGAGCCCTAAAGATGTGATTCAGACCCAGTTTTCACAGTTATCAGAAACAAGACAAAAACGTAGCAAATCTGATGTTAGAGAGCCTTGAATTATTCTGGTAACTACTTCCACTCACTTCACTTTGTGGGCAAGACCATTTTTTTTCCCTTGTTTTGAATGTTTTAGTGTTGGAGCTACCAAGAATTATGATTGTTCTAATTCTTAATATATTTAATTTTTAAAACATGAAACTTCAAGTAGAAATTAAAGCCCTGAATATATCTGAAACTCGCTGATGCCTCCTTTTTCACATGGGACGAACCCATTGCCTCTTGTATTTATTTTTATTGCATCTATAAATCGATTGGAAACAATAAAAACCCAGAAGCCTGAATGTCAGGAAGGAAAGCAGACGCAGTCACAACTTGTTGGTAACTCTTTGATGAATATATTTGTCTCAAGTGTGGGACACTGGCATCTTTTTCTGTTTCCTCACAGAGGGCAGTGTCTTCTCTAATAGGCAGATTTTTTGGTCTGGCAAGAGGGCAGGCCTGTGTTTTCTCAGGGCAGAGTCACCACCTTATGTTCATGGTTGTTGTTCTTGTCATTTATTTCTCTTCCCTCCCTGGGCCACCCTTAGAGGTGTTAGAGATCAGGATATGTAATTTTATATTTACCATCTACCTTTTTGTCCGCTACTTGCTTGCCCTTTCTCAGTCTCACAGGGACTCCCTCTATATCGCCGGCTTCTCCCTCTTACAGCCACTGTAACTCTGTTCTGCACTCATCTACCTGCTTGCCTGGCTTACTTACAGTTTACAAGCTCTTTGAGTCCAGGGATCATGCCATATTCAGTTTTGTATTTTTTTTTCCCCGAGATGTAGTCTTGCTCTGTCGCCCAGACTGGAGTGCAGTGGTGCAATCTTGGCTCACTGCAATCTCCGCCTCCTGGGTTCAAACAATTCTCCTGTCTCACCCTCCCGAGTAGCTACAGGTGTGCACCACCACACCCAGCTAATTTTTGTATTTTTAGTAGAGATGGGGTTTCACCATGTTGGCCAGGCTGGTCTCGAACTCCTGACCTCAAGTGATCCACCCGCCTCGGCCTCCCAAAGTGCTGAGATTACAGGAGTAAACCACTGCGCCTGGCCTCAGCTTTATATTCTAAGCAAGCAACATGGAGCCTAGAAGTATGCTTCAATACATTTTCTTACATGAATAAAGAAAGTAAAATCAATAGAACTATGGTTCAATTAAGCCCTTTGCCTGTATGTATTCATGCAATACACTATAGGAGTTCTATTATTGTCCCTGCTTACTTGTATACGAGATGGAGGGCACTGGTGACTGGAGACTTTCTGTCTCTAGAGCTATGGCTGTTGAAAGCTAATACCTCCCCAGTGGGTGATGAGGGTGGGAATGGTCCCAGCCGCATGCAGGGAGGGCAATATTTGAGCACACTCAGGGTCTATATAGAGATTTTCCCTCTGCTAACCCCTGCCCAGACTAACCCCCATGACTCAAACCATAGTGCATAGGGGTGTTTCTGATCTGTCCAGATTCTTAGCCCTCTGGTTCACCAGGCTGGACTATCTGCACACCCTGTGATTGGGTCTGTGCAAACAGGATGCTGGCATTCCAGCCCTCTTCAGGCTCTTGTCTGGAACACTGTTGCTTATTTTCCACTCTTCCTCTTTTTCCATGTTTTCTTGGCTGCCCTCAGGCCCTCTTGGTTATGTTTTTCAACTCTAGCTCCTCCAGCCGCTTCAATTTTTGCAGCAGTGGTTAACTTCCCTAGGTGACCCCCACTTCACACAGCCAGCACTCACGCTGGGCTCTTCTCCCCTTTCAGCTTTTGGCAAGTCTCCTGCCTGACCAAATGCCAACTTGAGTCCCAATTTCCAGTGTGACACAGCCTCTAAGGCAGGCGTGGGATTCCCCCAGAATTCATGACATAGCTCTGCAGAGAAGTTGTATGATGGGTTATACATCTCTAGTTCCAGAATAGAAGTGGGAGAGGGTGGTCATCAGATGGAGGCTTATCTCCCCAGCCCACCCTGCCAGCATTCTTTGTGGTTCCCCGAAACTTCCATTCGTCCTTGTTTCTGGGTAATTGCACACTCCATGCCCACTGCCTGCGAAACTTTCTCAACTGCACTCTCTACCCTTCACCTTGACTCCTGCTCATCCTGTAAGCCTCGGTTTTGATGCTCCTTCCTTAAGAAGAAGCCTGTGATGTAAAATCCCCTGAGCCCTGGAGGCCTGGTTCATGTAGGTGCCTTTTCTTTTTTCTCCTTTGTCACCAAGTAAATCTCCATCATCATCATACTAGTCCATGTTCACAGAATGCTTCCTTGTGCAGGCACCTTACTAGAGCTGTACAAGAATTAGCTCAATTCATCGTCCACAACCACCCTGAGAAAGATACTATTTTTATCTCTGTTTTACAGATGAGGACATCTGGCACAAGGAAGTTACAGAATGTGTCTAAGGCTGCACAGACAATTAGTGGTGTAGTCAGGTTTTGAACCCGGGCTGGCTGGCTCTAAAGCCACAGGGCATAGCTGTTCTTGACTGCCACTTGCGAATGGCATTTGTCACACTGCATTGCACTGTCTAGTTACTCCTGTTCTATTCATAGCTGTGAGCTCAAATCTTTACGTTTGTCTGTAACCAGAATTCAGGCATTTGTTTCAGAATAAAGCTCAAATCTGGGCAAAAATTAAACTCAATGAATACTTTTGGTGAAATAAATGCCTGAATTCTAGTTACAGATATTCTATGTCTCAGAAATTCACAAAATTCATTCTTGATTTTGTGAGATGAAATCTGACTAACAAAAGGCTGGCCAGTTGGGCACGGTGGCTCATGCCTGTAATCCCAGCACTTTGGGAGGCCGGGGTTGACAGATCACCTGAGGTCAGGAGTTCAAGACCAGCCTGACCAACATGATGAAACCCCATCTCTACTAAAAATACAAAAATTAGCCAAGCATGGTGGCAGCCTGTAGTCACAGCTACTCAGGAGGCTAAGGCATGAGAATTACTTGAACCTGGGAGGTGGAGGTTGCAGTGAGCTGAGATCGTGCCACTGTATTCCAGCCTGGGCAACGGAGTGAGACTCTGTCACACACACACACACACACACACACACACACACACACACATTGATGGCCAATCAACTGGTGAGTCCTCTTTGGATTCCTTAATGATTTTTGTATTAATTCATCATGTTTAATGAATATCAGCTGGGATAAATAATACTTTCCTGTCAGCTCAAATATTTGTAAATATTCATTAATTATTATTTAAAAAATTTGAACTGATAGGAGAATGTTATTTATCCCAGTCCCCTTCCCCCTGTACCCCACGAGCTGGAGACTGGAACCAGAGCATTTAAATGACTTGCCCAAGGTCACACATGGAGCCAGTGACAAACAGGATGCCAGGTTAGCTGGTTTCCAGTCCTGTGTCCTTTCTCTACACCTGGTCAAACAAAAACTGCATTCACATGAGGGCGCATAGTTAAAACAAACAGCAAGTCCACAATTGGTTTGATTATGACTTCAAAGAGCCTGACGGTACTCGCAGCTTTGGTGCTCCCTGGGACTGAGATCAGCCCAGAGTGAACACAGGACAACTGATAGGAGGCCTGATTGGCATGGCCAAAAGCACTGAGTCCCTGCAAAGTCCCTCAGGGTGTTTTGCTCACCATGAGGCTCTCTCCCTGTTGACTTTGGGCCCATTGCTCTGCCTCCCTGGTCTCCAGTCTATCCTCTTACAGTATGATGAGCTTGATCTCAAAGGCTCCATTGAGCTCTGAAATTCTGATGCTCTCTCAACATCCCCTGTGCTATTGGCTGTGTTCCCTCCTGCTCCTCTGCCTTCACCTGAGCCATGTGTCCTCACTGGTATGTTTTCCATAACTCCTCGCTGTTCATTGAAATCCTCCCACTTAGAGCTAGAGCACAAGTCCCAGCTCACTGGCATGAAGGAAGGTCAGTGCTTTTGAATCAAATCTAAATACTTTGCTTAACTTTTATGTGACCTGAGAATGGCGACTTGACTTCTCTAATCCTGCAGCTGCAAAGGAATTGATAATACCCACACAATATAAGAATGACTGTGATGATTGAATAGAATTAAATGCATAAATTATTCAATGGGGCCAGGAATATCGTACATTGGGGGGATCAGGAAAATTTTTCTATAAAAGGACAGATAGCAAATTACTTCAGCTTTCAAGGCATATGGTCTTACAGCTTTGCCACTGTAAGGCAACAACAGGCATGGACGATATGTAAATGAATGGGAGTGACTGTGTTCCAATAGAACATTATTTACAGAACAGGCTGCAATCTAGATTTGCACCCCCACACTAAATTTTGCATGCTTTCTTGACCCCTATAGTAGCTTCTGATTCACATTGCGTTTTCTAATTCCCTGTAGACAAATGTGTAAGGCTGTTTTTTGTTGTCTTTGTCTTTCTGGAGATCTCCTCCCTGCCTCATTCCTCCTTTACCAAGTAAGAGGGCAAGAACAGAGATGTTTTCATTGATGTTCCTTCATCCAGAGGTTCTAGGCACAAGCAGTAGATGTGCTCAAAGTGATTTATTTATTTATTTTAGACAGAGCCTTGCTCTGTTGCCCAGGCTGCAGTGCAGTGGTGCAATCTTGGCTCACTGCAACCACCGCCTCCCAGGTTCAAGCAATTCTCTTGCCTCAGCCTCCTGAGTAGCTGACATGACAGTTACATGCCACCATGCCCAGCTAGTTTTTGTATTTTTAGAAGAGACAGGGTTTCACCATGTTGGCCAGGCTAGTCTCGAGCTCCTGACCTCAGGTAATCCACCTGCCTCTGCCAAGTTATTATTTTTTAATTTAATTGAATTTAATTTTTTCGAGACAGAGTCTCAGTCTGTCACCCAGGCTGTAGGACAATAAAAAGTTATTTAAAAAAAAAAATAAAATTGTCCAGGGGCAGTGACTCACACTTGTAATCCCAGCATTTTGGGATGCTGAGGCGGGCAGATTACTTGGGGCCAGGAGTTTGAGACCAGCCTGGCCATCATGACAGCACCCTGTCTCTACTAAAAATACAAAAATTAGCCCAGCATGGTGGCTCAGGAGTGTAAACTCAGCTGCTTGGGAGGCTGAGGGAGGATAATTGCTTGAATCTGGGAGGCGGAGGTTGCAGTGAGCCAAGACTGTGCCACTGCACTGCAGCCTTGGTGATAGAGTGAAACTCTGTCTCAAGAAATAAATAAATTAAAATAAATAAATAGGAACCTTCTTCCGCCTCATTTCAGGCCAGGGACCTGCATCTGAGGTCTGTCAAGTGTAGAGGTGAAGTGCTTGGCACCAGGGGAGAAGAAGGCCTTTCTCAGGACCTAGAAGGCCGCAGACTGGGAGGGGCTTTGCTTTCTGAGGAGATGCTGTGCTTTGACCTAAGTGAAAGAGAGGCCAGCACACAGGGGACCTGGCCAGCCTCAGGGCAGCATGTGGTCTACTGCAGAGGTTCCAGCATCATGCCAGAAGCACAGGGGCCTCTGCTGGTAGTGGGACCATTGTTCCTTGCCATTGTGCAGAGTGCAGGGTTTTCAGGACTACTGTCAGGGTTGGAGGCAGCCACTCATTTAACAGAGCTCAGCTCTATGAAAATCAGAGAGATAAAGGGCAAGGAGAGGGGAAAAGAGTGCTTGCCATGACAATGTGTATCCACTCAGAAATTGAAGTGACCTGTGGTGTGAGCAAGGATGACATTTGCTGTGAGTTACTCTGGGTTTGGAATGGGAACTGGGCTTTTAGAGGCTGGTAATTGGAATGCTCAGCGATTCAGTAACCCATCTGGCAGTTATTCTGCAAATTTCAGTGCCTTGGTCAGGGGCCAGAAAGAAAAAAAAGATCATTCTCTCTTTCTCTCTCCCTCTCTTTTTTTTTCTTGAGACTGAGTCTCCCTTTGTTGCTCAGGCCCTAGGCTGGAGTGCAATGGTGTGATCTTACCTCACTGCAACCTTTGCCCCCAGGGTTCAAGTGATTCTCCTGCCTCAGCCTCCTGAGTATCTGGGATTACAGGCACGGGGCACCACACCTGGCTATTTTTTTTTTTTTTGTATTTTTGGTAGAGATGGGGTTTTGCCATGTTGGTCAAGCTGGTCTTGAACTCCTGACCTTGTGATCCACCCACCTTGGCCTCCCAAAGTGCTGGGATTACAGGCATGAGCCATTGCGCCCACCCTCCTCTCTTCTCTTAATCCCCAGTGCACACACTTCTAGCTGCACTCAGCAGCCCCCAGCCTGGCAGGATTGTTAGTGCTACTTTACTTGGCTTAATGGCTCAGGGAAGCCCCTAGAAATGCCACGTGTGTCAGCTGCTGGCATCCCTCAGGGCCTAGAATATGGCCAAGCACCCAGGAGGGGCCAGGAAGGAGTGTGGGTAATGGACGACTGTGACTTCCAGCGTCACCTGGGCTTGGCTTTGAATCCTTGTTCTATGTGTGCAAGGTACAGAACTTCAACAAAGATGGTCTCTGGGACATACTTTCTGGATTCAAATCTTGACCCTGTTACCTATCAGCTCTGTGATTTGGCCAAGCTGCTTAGTGTTCTGTGCCTCAGCTTCCACATGTGTAAAATGGAAACAATATTGTACCTCTTCAGAGTGTTGTTATAAGGACCAAATGAACACGCACACACTAAAGAGTCTTGTCCACAGCACATGCTTGTATGGGTTTGCAACCTTTGTAATTATTTCTCACTTGTAAAATGGGAATGATGGCATCCAGTTTCTGGAGTTCCTGTGAAGATGAGATGGGTTCATAAATATAAAGCGTCCATTTCTGGGCTTGGCACATAATAGGTCCTCAGTGAATGTTAGTAAGTTTGTGGTTCCTTCCACCACAGATTTGTTGCATAGTACCCGTAGGACTTGTCAATTACCATGGATTGTAGACAAGGCTTAGTTACCCATTAGCTGTGTGACCTCAGGCTAGTCACTGCCCCTCTCTGGGTGTTCTTACTAGAAGATTAGGAGATCAGACAAGGTTCACTCCTTCTGCTGTAAAATCCCAGGCTTCCCAGGGGGTGAGAAAGCTTATCACAGATGCTTATCTTATAGAAATTTGCCTTGAGCACCAGCCTGACATTAGATGGTAGAGGTCACAGGTGGGGTGTTTCCAGCATGTGTGAAACATGATAAGGCCATCAGCTCCCTGTGCAGCCTACAAAACTTTACACTAAAGAAGGAGAATGAGGTTTCCTCACCTCTTAGCAGCTCCCAGACCCATCATCATTATTGTCACAAACACTTTATTATTACTCAACACTTTGCGTACTTTAATTCATTTGACCCTCACAAGTATCTCACGAAGCAAATGCCATTATTATACCCGTGTTGCAGATGAAAAAATAGGCAACAGAGAAGGTTACCTTGCCAAGGTGACACAGCTGTCACGTAGAAATGGGCTTTGATTACAGTGGTTTGAGTTCTGCATCTGGCTTTACACCATGGGACTTAGCTGGCAAATGGAATAAATGGATCAGGCCACAGGCCACAGGACATGGAATGGAAAAGTGGGACATGTATTGGTTCAGAGAGCAGACTTGCTGTGTTCATCTGGGGGCCCAGCCAAGACTTGCTGGAGGCCCAAACCAAGTTGCACAACTTTTAATTTCTTTAGGTCACAGTTGCCCTAGCCTGGTCAGGGCATGGGAGGGTTAGGGAGATTGCTGTCTTCCATAAGGCCTGGGAGAGGAAGAAGCTGTTGAAGTGAGGGGCCCTCATTCCAAGGAAGGCAATGGCTTGCATTGACAGGATACAGGGTGGTAACTGGGGATCCAAGTAGGAGATGTCGAGGCACTTTACACTGAAGAACACATGGGCCAGAGGATCAGAGGCCCAGTGGAGAGGTCCAAGCCCTTTGGACAGGTCCAAGGTTGCTCTCCTCTGGACTCTCTGGGAAAGAAAAACAAGAATATGTTCTATGCATTGTCCTAAGAGTACCCAGAATGCAGCCCCACTGCTGTGATGGCTCACTGTGCCCTTATCTTTTACTCCATACAGTGTTACCATTTTATAGGTGAGGAAACTGAGACTCAGCTGTAAGTTCACAGACCACCAGTACACAGTTAGACTGCAGTAGAACTGGGATCTGAACCCTGGTTGTTCTGAGTCCAAACCTCTGCTCTAAACTGCTCTACTCTACTGGCTTTTGGAGGAGAAAGTCTCTATCCTTTGGCTTAACATGCGAGGTGTTTCATGACTGGCCCCGTCACTCCTGCCACACTGCAGCCACAGCAAGTTATGGCTGTTCCTGGACCCTATGCCCTGTCTGTGCCTCTGTCTTTGCCTAGGTCGTGCATCTGCCAGGATTTCCCTTCACAATTTTCTCCTCTTCCTTTAAGGCTCAGCTCATGTGTCACTGACTGAGGAGGGCTTTTCTCATTATATTTTCGCAGACTGCTGAACAGCTTTTAGCCTGCTCTTCCTGAACTGATTCTCACCAATCCAATCTTTTCTTTACCCTCCTGTCATGAGGACCTTTCTTGAATACAGCTAGCATCTTGCTCCTCCCTTGCTCCTCACCCTTCAGTAGCTCCCTACTGCTCTGAAGGTG
This sequence comes from Cebus imitator, assembly GCF_001604975.1. Taxonomy (NCBI): domain Eukaryota; kingdom Metazoa; phylum Chordata; class Mammalia; order Primates; family Cebidae; genus Cebus; species Cebus imitator. The sequence goes on along the minus strand of NW_016107564.1, from coordinate 1,921,505 downwards.
CCTACCACACATGGCCAGTTCCAGCTGGCTCTTGCCTTTTCCTCCTTGAATCATGCCTTGCCATCCTCCCTCTCCCACCCCAAACTTCTTCCAGTTTTCTGGAGGCTACTTAACTCTCTCACTGCCCTCCCATCTCACATGCTTCTCCCTCTTCCTGGAACACTCTCCACCTCTGTCTTCAGTGGCCAGCGCCTTTTCTACCTTATAGTCTCAGGTTATCTCTTTGTCAGGGAGACTTCCCTGTATCACAAACCAAGAAGGATCCCTGGATATGCTCTTGCAGCTCCCATCGTAAAACTCTCCGCTCCCTGCTGCCACGGCTTGTTAGCATTTTTCTCTCTGGAAGATTTTGAGTTTCACTAGGGCAGGTAGCCTGGCCTGGCTTTGTGCAGAGTTCTTGGTACGTAGCAAGTTTTTAATGCATATTAGGTATATGGATGAACAGATGAGTGTGTTTGCTTGCCCAAACCCATCAAGCGCTAATTCTGGAGGCTTAGACCTCTAAATTCCCCATCCCAAACCATCTCCCTAAATCAGCTAGTCCCTAGACTCTGCTTGCCTTGCACACTCATTTCCTACCTCTAGACCATTTTCCCAAATTACTCTCATTATGTGCCAAATTAACAATCATACCATATGATACTCCTTGCCCTAGTTTGTACTTTTCAAATACTTGTACAGTCTTAGTCCTTGTATTTTGTTTGCTTGTCAAATTCTTCAGTTTAGCTCTTTTTTCTTTCTTAAATAAATCTCCTCATACTCACTTTGTACCCGGTTTAATTTCAAAGCATTTCCCCGTCTTTCCACTTCCTTAATACTATGTTTTAAATGTCCTTAAGTTGAGAAGCACTGGCTTAGACATACAGTTCAGTTTAAGTCCATAGAAAATTATTGAGTCCAATGCTTGCGATAGAAAGATGAGCGAGGGAACTAGCCTTGTATCTCTGAAGGCTGAGTGCCTCTATGCTGGAAGGGAAATATTTTAGGGTATTTCTTTGTGTTTGGCATTAAGCAGGATGTAAGTAACTTTTTTACCAACACTGGGTACTTGGGAAGCATCCCCTGGAATCATCCTGTCCTCTTTTTCCCTATCCATTCTGCAGACCCACAATTGTAACTCCACATCCTTTTAGGGAACATTGAGACAGCCTGAGCTCCCTGGTCCTAATTCTCAGGGAGGAGGAGACCATGGCCCTGAGTCACGAGACCTGGTTTGGGAGTTAGGTTAGAAAGCTGTTTACTTTGAATTAGGAAACAAAGTCTTGGGTTTGAATCATTACCATGACTCTTATTAACTGTGTCTTCTTAGAAAAGATATGTCAAGCCCCCTGCTTTCTTCATCTGTAAAATAATAATAACTGCCTCACAGAATTCTTCTAAGGATAAAGTAATGAAACAAATAAAATATTTCTGGCTCAAGGACTCAGCAAATTCCATCCCCAGTCAATGGAGTGGCCGTTTAGCCATGATCTGTCTTTTGCAGCTACCCTGTGTGTTTGTCAGTGGCCACATGAATGAGCTGCCTTCTAAAGTCTAGGTCACACCATAACTTCAGGGCAGCTTAGATAAGGTTAAGTCCTTGGCTCTTAGACACACAACTGGTGTGGGTACAGCCAGAAGTCAGGGGTATTAGAAAGAGCTTTGTATTTGATGTAAAAGATACATTCAAATATGATATAGCCACTCAGAAAACACCTTGGTTATGCTGTTCAGAGTACCAACAAACAATTTTTTCTTTCTCATGATGCATCTAGCCCTCCCCCATCTGTGCATTCAACTATTGAACTGGGGTTTATTGAGCCCCTACTATGTGGTAAACACTGCACTAGTGAGCCAAAGATGTAGCTTCTGTTTTAGGAGGCACACACTCTCAGTTTGTAGGCAATACAGCCTGGTATAGACTGTGATGGAAATAGGCAGAGAAGCTATGGGGTGGTGGCGACTGCTGACTCCATTGAAGGATCAGGGAGGGTTGCCTGGAGAAGGTGATCTGGCAGACAGTCTATGTTGGCGTTGGACCAATCAGAGTAGATTCTGGCCAAGGAGTTAGGACTGGATTCTTAGATTCCTTCTGTTATGTCAGGACTTAACCCTGTAATTGCTGGTTCCCTGTAATTGGGGATGAGACAGAGTGGGAGGGGTTGAGCACAGTCAGTTGGGGGAACTCAGGGAAGTGGCTATTCGCTGACCACCTAGAAGGGGTTCTCTGTTTTACCTCTGGCATTGCCATCACACCCTCACCTTGCTTGGTTATGAAGTTTAGGACAAAGTTACCAGGTTTATAAAAATCCTGAATCCCTCACCAGGGTTGCTACTCTAAATCTGACTAATTTTGCTTCATTTTCCCTGTCTTACATTTTTAAAAAGAGTGTTTTATGTCTTTCTTTCCCTTCAATTGCACATATATTTATTTACAGTTTCTTGCTAAATAGAATGTCCAAAATGGTTTCAAGCACCTCTGTCTCTATGCCTTCCTGCATGAATGAGTGCTGTGGGTCCGTCTCCCCTCCTTGCGGAATCATGCCCTCAGTACACTCGTAAGCTCCTCATATTGTCTTTTCACCCTCATACATTAACTCAAAGTGTTGTCTTAGTCTCCATGTTTTTTGAGAGTAACCCACAAGTGCCTGATGCCTCTTAATCTCTGTGGAAATTTCTGTGTGGGAATGAAACAGCCAATTCTGTGAGGCAAGCAAGTGCACAGAAGGCACATTTTGGAGTCAGGAGACACTAAATCTAAGCACTAGGACTTTTGTAGTTGGCTATTTGGCTGCGAGCTAATCTATTTCATGAGGATTTATTTAAAAACTAGAGATTAAAATTGTGAGATTTCTGTCAACTGCTTGCATTGGGTTAGGTCTATCAATAAGTAGACACCAAGGTGGGGTGAGACATGTTAAGATGTTGGAAGGAATGCCTATGAGAAAGAAAATAGGTCAGGAGTTTGGAAAGGCTGGGAGAGCCTCAGAGGGCAGTGTAACTCTGACCCAGTGAAGGGAAGAGGGAGAGGAAGTTGGTGGAAGCATCCTAGACTATTGTTTAGTCTACAGAAGGGTTGACAAAGCCTTTGGGAAGTCCTTGAGCTTCAGTTGGCCAACAAAGATGTCCTGGAGTTCCATGTCTCTCAGGAACGGGTTGGCTTTGGTGTCTTTGCTGCAGTTAGTCATTGTGAGGGCAGCTTGTGTTGTTGGGGGGACTTGGGAATAAATGTGATGGATTTCAGGTACAACAGCTGGATCCAAGGTCAGTTATGTTCCCTGCTGCAGGAGGTCTGCAAGTTTCATCCTCACAGCTACGTCTATGCCTGTCACATTTCCTGGAATACAAAAATGACTGTGGAACACTTGAATCTGAAGTGAGATGTCATTTCCTGAATTTGCGAGGCAGGGTTCCTCTACCTCAAAATAGACAAAGCCTTCACATTGGCATAGAATGAAAAGGTGCCGAGTGCTGTGAGCAGCACACTAGAGATGCTCAGGAAACCCGGGAGGGGGCCCACGTATGATGGAAATAACATTCCTGGCTTCAAGTTCCAGTCCTATGATATGCCTTGGGGAAAATGTTTAAACATATTTTTAGCTATTACAGGGAGCTGACAACAGGGTACAACAACACAACTCCACCAGACATGGGCACCCCTAAGTGCAGGATGGCTCCCTAATTTTTCTCTCGTCACCCTACCCCCTTTACTTTCAATTACCTTAATTTACTTAGGTAACAAATTTATCAAAGTACCTGTCCTAAGGCCCAAAAATGAGAGCTTACGTTCTACGTGCCTAATCTTAGACAGAGTATTTACCCTTTCAGAGAACGTTCCTGCAGGAGTCAAGTTTATTTATGATGTGGTAATATTGGGATTTTAGAAAACAGAAGTGTTCATTGGGCAGAGAAGCATTGCCTAGCATATCAAAGCTCTGTTTTTCTGCCTGATCCGAGGGTCCATCTTAGCAATGCTGTCCCTTTTAACAAAGTTCTTTGATTTGTGACCTAGTGCAGCTTCTTTCTACTTTCCATCAGTTCATTTATACAACAAATATTTGAGAACCTGCTCCATGCGAGTCATTGTGTTAGGTCTTGAGATGGAGTTGATCTAACAGAGCATCTTGGTTTGGGTCCTTCCAAAAGCCAACCCCAACACAGGGATTTGGGTGTAGGTAGCTTGTTTAGGAGGGTGGTGTTCCTAGTAAGGAATTCAAAGAAGTGGGGAAGTGAGTCGGGAAAGAAAAGGAAACCAATAAGTATGATTCCTCTAGAGCAGAGGCAGCAAATATTCTTTTTAAAGGCCCAGATAGTAAATATTTTTGACTTGCTGGATCATATGGTCTCTGTTGCAATTACTCGACTCCACTGTTATACTGTGAAGGCAGGCATAGGCAAAGCAACATGCAAATAAATGGGCATGGCTATGTTCCAATAAAACTTTATTAAAAACATGTGTCTAGCCGTATTTGGTTCATATTTACTGATCCCTAATGGAGAGAGTACCCACTGTGGGCAACTGGGACCCGACTGCACTGAGAACCCACTAGAAATGCGCTTCTGCAAATTTGTCCTACTGAAAAGCAAGGACAAATTTTTCTATCAAATCTCTTCCCTCATGGTTTGGAGGGTTAATCCCTTGTTCCCCTGGTTTCATCTGGTTGACCTTGAACCCATGTAGGCTTCTCCAGGACTGCTAAGCATGTTCTGTGTTCAGAGAACACCCTCAGGCCAAGAGGCATAGGATTCTTCAGTGTGTGCCAAGCTAGATAGTGACCTTGAGGGTGACCCAAGGGGACGTGGGTGAGGCATCAAAAGTACTACACAGAGGGTCAAGAATGAACCTTTAAAAAGTGACATCCTATTTCATGTCATCAAGAAAGCCCTTGTTATTAGAGAAACCCTACCAGGCATAGAGAAAAACTGCCAGGCAGAAATCATGTAGTTCTGGAGATAACATAGATACAAACACTAGCTAAGATTTATTATAGTCTTCCTATGGAACAGGTACTGTACCAAGCACTTTATCTGTATTGACTCAATCCTCTCAACAACTTCTGTGAGGTAGGTGCCATTTTATTTTCATTTTGTAGGAAGAGAAACTAAGAACTACAAAGTTTACACACTTTTCTTATGGCTGCACAGCTAAATAAGAGCGGGAGCTAACTTGTGAACCTCAGAATTTTGTCTCCAAGACTCATAGTCAGAGATGAGCTCAGGAATTCTATTCAGACACTCGCTGTGTCCATTTGCTAAGACTGTCATAACAAAGTATCAAAACCTTGGTAATTTAGACAACAGAAATGGACTGGGCATGGTCCCTGCACTTTGGGAGGCTGAGACAGGAGGATTTCTTGAGTCCAGGAGTTCAAGATCAGCCTGAGCAACATGGCAAAACCCCATCTTTGCAAAAAAAAAAATACAAAAATTCACTGGGCGCAGTGGCATACACTCACAGTCCCAGCTATTGGGGGGCTGAGGTGGGAGGATCGCTTAAGCCTGGAAGGCAAAGGTTACAGTGAGCCATCATGCCACTGCTCTCCAGCCTGGGTGACAGAGCAAGACATGTCATAAATAAATAAATAATTAAATAAAAATTTTAAAAAGACAACAGAAATGTATTGTCTCACAGTTCTGAAGGTTAGAAGTCTGAAATCAAAGTATTGGCATGCTACCTCTGAAAGCTCTAGGAAAGAGTTTTTCTTTGTCTTTTTCTAACTTCTGGTGGTGACCATTGATCTCTGGCTTATAGATCCATCACTCCAATTTCTGCCTCCGCCTCCATACTCTGTTCTTTCTGTGTGTCTCTATGTCTCTTCTTTTATTCTTTTAAGAACACCACATTGGATTAAGAATTCACCAATGATCTCATCCTAACTTGATTACAACTGAAAAGACCCTAATTCCACATTCACACACAACCCCTAACCAGAGGTTAAGACTAGAGCATATTGTTTTGGGAGCAATAATTCAGCCCGTAACAATGGACCAGGCACTGTGCCAGGACAAGGGATTCTGAGATGAAGCAGTCATGATTAATTTCTGTGGCCAATCATTGTCTGTGGATTCAGTGGGATTATTACAGGTGCTATGGACTGAATGCTTTTCTCTCCCCGAAATCCATATGTTGAAACCCTAACTCACAGTGGGATAGTATTAGGATGTGGGGCTTTAGGAGATACTTAAGTCATGAAGCTGGAGCCCTCAGGAATGGAATTAGTGCCCTTAGGATAAGATGCAGGAGAAAGCTTGCTTCCTCTGTCTCTGCTCTCAGCCATGTGAGGGCATACCCAGGAGAGAGGCATCCCTAGAACTCGGCCATATTGGTACCCTTATCTTAGAATTCCCAGCCTCATTATCCAAGGAAAATTAACACAAGAACAGAAATCAAATACCACATGTTCACTTATAGGTGGGAGTTAAACATTGGGTACTCATAAAGATGGTAATTATAGACACTGGAGACTAGTTGTGGGGAGGAAGGTAGGGGACAAAGGTTGAATAACGATTCGATACTATGCTCACTACCTGGATGACTGGATCAGTTATACCCCAGACCTCAGCATCACGCAGATGGAGGATATACCCATGTAACAAATGTGTACATGTACCCACTGGGGACAAAAAAGAAAGAAATTCCCAGCCTCTGAAACTGTAAGAAATAAATGTTGGTTTCTTATTTATTTGTATTGTTATTTTTAGTTCTGGGGTACATGTGCAGGTTTGTTAAATAGATAAACGTGTACCATAGCGGTTTGCTGCACATATAAACCTGTCACCTAGGTATTAAGCCCAGCATGCATTAGCTATTTTTTTGTAATACTCTCCCTTCTCCCACCCCATTCCCGGAGAAGCCCCAGTGTGTGGTGTTCCCCTCCCTGTGTCCATGTGATCTCATTGTTCAGCTCCAAAGATCTAGAACCAGAAATACCATTTGACCTAGCAATCCCATTACTGAGTATATACCCAAAGGAATATAAATCATCCTATTACAAAGATACATGCACATGTATGTTCACTGCGGCACTATTCACAATACAAGGACATGGAATCAACCCAAATGCCCATCAATGATAGACTAGGTAAATGTTGGTTTTTTTTTTCTTCCCATTTATTTATTTTATTGGATTTTAGGTTTTGGGGTACATGTGAAGAACATGCAAGATTGTTGCATAGGTACACCCATGGCAGTGTGATTTGCTGCCTTCCTCTCCATCACCTACATCTGGCATCACTCCCCTTGCTATCTCTCCCCAGCTCCCCATCCCCCACCGTCCCTCCCCTATTTCCCCCCAACTGACCCCAATGTGTAGTGCTCCCCTCCCTGTGTCCATGTGTTCTCGTTGTTCAACACCCGCCTATGAGTGAGAACATGTGGTGTTTGATCTTCTGCTCTTGTGTCAGTTTGCTGAGAATGATGGTTTCCAGGTTCATCCAT
>NW_016107564.1:1854438-1912343 GCF_001604975.1 Cebus imitator | reverse complement strand
TTATAAATATTAAATGAGATTCTATGTATGTTGCTTAGCCCAACACCTGGCACACAGTTGGTGCCAATGTCCTTTAGTTTCTGTTCTCGCCACCTACAAGGTTCATGAGTCAATAATAATTAGAACAACCCAGTAGCAACAAACATTGATGAGTTGTATTTATGTGCCAGTCACCATGCTGAGCCCTTTGCAGGTCTTGATGGTCCTTATCCCAAAACACAGCCCCTTGCCTTGCTGGGTCAAAGAACCTGGAAATTCTTGGTGTGGTAGGCAGAATAATGGCTCCCAAAGATGTCCACGTCCCAATCCCCCGATCTGTGAATGTGTTAGATTGTGACAAAGGGGATTGAGGTTGCCGATGGAATGAAGGCTGCAAATCTGATGACTAATCAGGATTATCCAGGTGGACCCAATAAAGTCACCGGGACCTATTAAAGTGGAAGAGGCTGGCAGAAGTTAGAGAAGCAGAGATGGCAGCATGGGAAGGACTCAGCCAGATGCTGCAGACTTTGAAGATGGAGGAAGAATTCGTGAGGCAAAAAGAGCTGACGGTCAGGAGATAGGTTCTCTGCTACAGAAAGAATATAGCCCTGCTGACATCTTGATTGTAGCCCCATGAGCCCCGAATAGGACCTCTGACCCATGGAACTATAGCGTAATGCATTCATGCTGTCGAAGCTGCTAAGCTTGTGGTAATTCGTTGCAGCAGCAGTAGGAAATCAATCTCTTTGGCATAACACAGGGAAGGGTAGAGTAGGAAACCGGCCAGAGGGTTTGAGCTCAGGACTTGGAGAGTGTAAAGGTGACCACCCTGTGTGGCCAAAGCCAAGCACAGGAAAGCACAATTAAAACAGGAAAAGTAGTAGCTGATATTTTCTTAAACAAAAGGAGAGCAAAATTGTACTGGGAGGATTCCTTTGGCAAAGTGGAAGAGGATGGGTCTTGGAACAAAATCATCTGGTTTAAAACCTGACAGCATCTTTCTTGTTCTGTGACCTTGGGCAAGTTACTTAACTTCTCAGAGTCTCAGTGCTTTATGTATAAAATACCATATATAGACTATCAGATTAAGATCTGCATCATCTCATTGATTATCTGTAAGTTCAGTTATTAGCTAACTATAGAATTGTTCTGACTTATAACAAAGAGAAGCAGCCCAGAAGTAGACGTACAATAAATGGAGACAAACATCTCCAAAGGCTATATGCCACTAAACCTGCTACAGTTTTGTTTCTCTGAACCAAGCTATTGAATATTCTTTAGAAAGAAATTAATCTACATTTAGTATTAATGCAATGCTAGTTAGTAAAAGCTTCCAATTTAGAGAATAGAATTTTGATGGCAAGGAAACATGTTACTTGAACTAAGAATTAGGCTTAGGCCTAAGCACTAAGATATTCTTTGCAAAAACACTTTTAAATAAGCCTCTGGCACTTAAAAACTTCAAGTTCACTTCTTAGTTGGCCAACCAACCAAATTTCTAATTATTGTTTTCATCTTTATTTATATATTTATTTTTATTTTATTTTTTGAGATGGAGTCTCACTCTGTCGCCCAGGCTGGAGTACAGTGGTGCGATCTTGGTTCACTGCAACCTCTGCCACCCAGGTTCAAGCGATTCTCCTGGCTTAGCGTCTCAGGTGTGAGTCACCACACCCGACTAATTTTTTGTATCTTTAGTAGAGACAGGGTTTCACCATTTTGGCCAGGCTGGTCTTGAATTCCCGACCTTGTGATCCACCTACCTCAGCCTCCCAAAGTGCTGGGATTATAGGCATGAGACACAGCACTCAGCCTTTATCTTTACTTTAAAGCCCAGCAATGATCTTTATATATAAGAATGGATCTTTAAGATGGTCTACATTTCTGCCTTTACATCAAAGTCAGCATTCCCAGATCTGAACTCATTACTTATCCACCTCTGTCCCTAAATCTGTTCATCCTGTGCTTCCAGTCTTAGCAGTCACTTGGGTCCAATCACCCGAGCCCAAAACTTGGAGACACCAATCCCTGCTGAGGCCCCTCCTTGGCATCTTTCTACCTGGCATCTTCTCTCCATGCTCATCACCATCATTATTATTTTTAAAAAGAAGAAGAAATGATAGTATAGTTCCTCTGTCTGCCTCAAGTCTTGTCCCCATCCCTGCTCTAATCTAGTCTCAACCGTGTGACCAGTATATTTCTAAATTAATAGTTTGATCATGTTACTTTCTTGCTTAAAACCTTTCAGTGTCTCTTTGCTAACTGTGAGTGCTATGGACTGAATTATGTCCTCTAAATTTCACACATCGAACCTCTAACCCCCAGTGTGACTGCATTTTGAGATAGAGCTTTTAGGAAGTAATTAAGATTAAAAGAGGTCATGAAGGTGGGACCTTGATTTGATAGGATTAGCATCCTTGTAAGAAGAGACACCAGAGAGCTCCCTCTCTCTTGCTGTGAGGACACAGCAAGAAGGCGGCCATCCACAAACTAGGAAGAGAGCTCTCCCTACAAACTGACCCTGCCAGACCTTGACTGGGGACTTTGAGCCTCCAGGACTGTGAGAAAACAAATATCTGTTGTTTAAGCAAATTTGTCTGTGTTATTTTGCTATAACAGTCTGAGAAGACTAACACAATGAGATAAAATCATGGCATATAAGGCTTTTTTCTTTCTAATTCCCACCTACCTGACAGGTCACACGTAGACAGGTCTTCTGTTTGCCCACTCATAATTTAGGTTCCTGACCCACCTTGCTCTTTGGGACAGAAGTGCTCCCTGCTGGGAATCGCCTGGATAGTTTCCTTTCATTCTTCATGGTTTTCTTGGTGCACGTGGTGACAACTCCATTTTGTATTCTCTTAGGACTTGGGACAAGCCACTTTCATCATGATAAAATGTGTTATAATTTTTCCTCATCCAACCTACATCTCTTAGTTGACAGATTGAGGAGGAGAGAGAGAGAAGGGTGTTGCCTTACCTGTCTGTCATATCCATGGAACTCATCACAGATGACACCTGGTACATTTTGCAAAAAAATGGTCTTTTGAATGGATGCATCAATGAATGAGTGGAACATGAAGCAAAGCTTCCTCTTGCTTTTAGAGTAAGTTCCAACGTCTCTCACATGGCCTATGTACTGCTTCAACCTTGCTTAATTCCATCTCCTCTTGGCGCCAGCCACAGGAAGCTGCCTGTTAGTCCCATACTGCCCCCATCCCCAAGACTTTTGCATTCTCTTCCTCCTGGTTGGAATGTGCTCCCTGCTCTAACCAATCTTATGCCAGTGAGTAGCTACCCATTTTCACTTGTGGCTAAATGGCTTCCCAAGAAAAGTTTTCTTGACATCTAGTTCCTTAGACAAGATCTCTTCTGCCCTTTGTTCACCTAGCACTTTTCTGTTTGTTTCCTAATAATTTCTCCAGTGTGCTGTGGCATGCTTATGTTATTATAGAATTAAAGTTGGGTTTTCTGATAAGGCGGGAAGGTCCCTGAGGACAGTGAGGTTTTATTCACTTGCTTGATTGTTTTGTTCACATCTCTTACTCTCCGCTACCCCCTGCTTCCACCACCTCACCACTGAGGCCTTAGAACAGTGCCCAGCATGTAGCATAGAGCAGGCATTAATAATAATACCCTGAGATGGTAGATAATTGATAGCTGCAAGTTACCAATCAGACCCTACTTTTAGCTATTTTTTCTCTACATCATTTCATTCACTTGGAGTTATCTAATAACAGGTTACAATGAATCAGATCTTATCTTTCAGTGGCTTAACCCTTGCATCCCTTGGTTTCTGTCCACCCTGGAACAAAGGCTACAGTGTTTAGGCTGTCAATGAGTATGTTTAAAAGTAAAGGCTATTCTTGTGGGTCCAAAGTCTTGCAGGTCTAGCAGGTAAGGAAATCTCAAGGAGCTCCTTTGTCAAGAAGGCTTTGGAGGAAGTGGGGGCTCATGCTTAGTTTTGAAAGGCAGGTGTAGTTGGACTATAGAGAAAGGAATTGTTAGGGGCGAAGACTTGTGTATTCTCAGTAGATTTGGAACTCAATATAATTTGGTAGTTAAGGGCCTTGTTTCTGGAATGTGACTTCTTGGGTTCAAATCCTGGTTCTAGCCCTTTTTTGGGAGACCGACCCTAAGCAAACGTATTACTTTCTCTGTGCCTCATCTGCTGAAGTGGAGGTTAGAAATAGTACCTACCTCATCAGATTGTCATGAGGATTAAATGGGTCAAAATATGTAATGGCCTTAAAACAATGCCTGGTACATAGGATGCATCTGGAAAGACTATTTGATGCTACTGTTGACCATTCTTGGTGTTTTTAATCCATGTAGAGAAACATCCATTATTATATCACTCCTGGCCTCCTCCCCTGGAGGAGAGAAATAACTAAACTCTCTGGAGACTCTAAAGGGAGAAACTGGCAATACTTAGAAACTTTCCTCCCCCTTAGGAGTTATCTGGGTTTGCTCTGGCTCAGAATTGCTGTGTCTGGGAGATAATTCTGACCGATTCTGGGATTCAGTATGAGGAAGTTTAATTGCCTGTGGTTATAAGCCAGATTCTCTAATATCAGTTTAACAGTGGTCACATTTTGGCACAATCTGCCTGCTTCCTTCGTTTTGTTTTTCTAATGGTTTGGAATTTAATCAGGAAAGAGGTTGACTGTTTATTGGGTCCTCATTAAGGCCCCAACAGCCTCACATTTACAATGAGCAGAAATGCATGGGAGAATAAATGGCAGGGGTCTTAGTGTCCCAAGAGCAGAAGATTCATGTCTGAGAAACTGGAAGAATTAATTAAGACAACAATCAGTGTTCTTGGAGATGGCTGGAGGAGCAGCAAAGCAGCATAGCCCACAAGATCCTGAGTGACATTCCTAAATATCAGAATCCCTACACCCTTGGAGTCAGGGCATGCAAATGTTGATGCTCACAAAGTGTCACAATGGCTGCCTCTCTCTATAAAGGAGCTGTTCTTATCCCAGATCCTCAGTAGTGAATCATATTAACATGAGTAAAACGTGTGCAGAGCCCGAAGGTATGACACAAAGCATAAAGACAGAGCACTCAGATCAGAGAGACGGACACAAAGGACCACAGTGCCATGCAAGCGGAACAGCCAGTCTCAGGCCAAGGGACAATTATGGACAGATATTTGTGCAGCATTGAATGGATGAAGCAACCTAATCCAATTGCTTAAGATGATTCATAAATGAAACTAGCGGAAAACAAATGGCAAGGACAGGGAATATGGCCTTTGAAATAAGGAAAAGATGCTCCAGGGCAGACTAACATAGCAGTATGAGGAGATGGAAAGAGACCAGCAGAACTTGGTCAATGTAAATGGTAGAGCAATCTGGTGTCAGCTGTATCAGATACTCTTCTCCCTGCCACACCTGGCTAAGTGTGATTATGAGTGGTAATCACAAATAAACGTTAGACCACACTGTAGGTATTTGGTAGTTTTGGGTGAATGACTTTGCTCAAGGTACTTGTTTAGCGTAATACATTTATATACTCCTTACTTCACAATTCAAGTTTGAATGACTCTTAAGCAAACCCAGTCTGTCTGTTGTTGTCATGCCTGCTTTAAAGGATCCATATGGGTGTATGTGTTTGCAACTAGAGAGACCACATTAAACTTTCAGCCAGGGAAGTGGTAGGCAGCATGGGAAAAATCAGCTCAGCAGATAATGTTTATGGCTACCTTTTCCTAGTATCTCCCTTTAGTCTAGGAATAATCCTATTTCTAAGTAAACAAATTAAGATTCTCATCACAGAAGATGTGTTTTGCCAAATGTTTAAATGTCACTGGAAATGGTAGCTACGGTGAGGCTTCTGAGGGTACTGGAAGAAGAGACCAATTTAGTTAATTAGGATGAATAATACTGTTTAATTTCTCCTCCCCTCCCTTTCCTCCCTTCCCCTCCCTTTTCTTCTCCTCTTCGCTCCCCTCTCTTCTCCTTATTTCCCCTCTTTATCCCTCTTCCCTCCCTCCTCCTCTTCTAGTTTCTCCCCTCCCTCCCTCCCTCCCTCCCTCCCTCCCTCCCTTCCTTCCTTCCTTCCTTCCTTCCTTCCTTCCTTCCTTCTTCCTTTCCCCTAATAGGATATTGCAGTTTGTTTCTCTGGAAAGCCAACTTTGGAAATAATTTAACAAGCTGGATATTTATTAAAGTGTTTCTTTGGGATGAGGACCAGTGGAAAGGGAGAAGTTGAGTGGTGATACATCTTTGATAATTTTATCCAACCCCACAAAGCCTCCAGAGCTAGAGTGGCTCTTCAGAGTTGTCCTGAGTTAAGCCAAGATGACCTGGATTTTTTATATTATCACATTGGTCCATCTTTGGATGTGGGCCTCCTGAGGAGGGGTGCGAACTTAGATAACCTTGGGACAGCTCCACAACTGAGAGATTTCTGAAGGGGCTGATCATTGCAGGTTTCTGCCCTCAGCACTCCCAGGGTAGGACAACTAGACCCTAATTGAAAGGGCCTCTGGGAAGGACATCATTATATGTAACAGCTATAGAGCTATTAGGAGAATCCAGAAATAAGGTGGTAAGAGAGGGAGAGTTGAGACATACTTGCACTGACATTCAACAGAATTACTCTCCCTGCAAAATGAATGGGATCATCAAAAACTGGATCTCTTACTTGTATCTTCAGTGTACACTTGAGTTTAATTTTCTTTCTGGGAAAATTCTTCCAGAACTGATTGAACCAGCAGCCATGACACACAAAACACACACACACACACACACACACACACACACACACACACATATGTATTTAATCTTTTATTTTTCTCAATTAGCTCTTGAGGCAGCTTTGTGCAATTATGGGATGATAGTAATTGTCTTTGACTAGTTTTAGATGTTTGATTTTGGTCAAATTTTTAACCTTTCTGAACCCAGTTTCTTTGTCAGTAAAATGGGGATAATGCCTTCTACTCTTAAGGTTAGTACAAGGTTAAAAAGAAACAATGTACATAAAAAGCACTTAGCACAATGTCTAATTTTACAAGCTTATCCAACCTGCCTCATTTTGTTGTTGTTCTGTTTTGTTTTGTTTTAGGCTTTTAGTAGCCTGAAGCCATGTGATATGGTTTGGCTCTGTATCCCCACCCAAATCTCATCTTGTAGCTGCCATAATTCCCATGCGTTGTGGGAGGGACCCAGTGGGAGATAATTGAATCATGGGGACAGGACTTTCCCAAGCTGTTCTCGTGATAGTGAATAAGTCTCACGAGATGGAGTGGTTTTAAAAATGGGAGTTTCCCTGCACAAGCTCTCTCTCTTTGCCTACTGTCATCCATGTGAGATGTGACTCACTTCTCCATGCCTTCCATCATGGTTGTGAGGCCTCTCCAGCCATGTGGAACTGTAAGTCCATTAAACCTCTTTCTTTTGTAAATTGCCCAGTTTCAGATATGACTTTAACAGCAGTATGAAAAGGGATTAATACACCATGGATTTTAGTTCCTGTCTCTAGTGATAAGCAGAAAAGAGAGATGAAAAAGGGGCTTTACTGGCCCAACCAGAAACAGAAACTAGGAACTCATGACTACATTCTCTCTCTTGGACACCCCTAGATACATAATAGTTTTTCAACAAAGTCAGTCTTCTTCTCTAGAGGAGAAACTAGTCCAGACATTCTAGACTGTTCTGGCAGACCCAGTTTCAAAAGAGAATGTGTGGGAGAACAGTTTTTGTCCAACTTTTATATGTAAAATAATAGTATAAAAAAACTTCTGGTTTTTGAGTGAAGTACATGCATGAAACATTCATCACGCGGCTAAAACCTAACTTGTTGAAATCTGCCTGGAGCAAAATTTCATGGCTGAGTTACAGCCTCAGAAAAAACATTCTAGGTTTGAATTTCTGTACCAACCTTCACTTTCTTGTCCTATTTAAAAGGACATTTTCAGTCTACTGTGAAGTGGCATTTGGGATGATAAGGTTTTTGTTGAAGGAGAAAAGAGGGGAGACAGGAATATTTGTCTGCCATCCATGTATTGTTTTGTTTTAGTAGCTTTTCAACTGGTGAAAACTAGAAATGATCTCTGACAGAGAGTGTAATAGAAATGTTTTGGGTGGACTTCAACTCTGCAACAGTGTCCTGAAGCCCCCATTATGTGGAGGTCCCCTGTATGTAGAGGTGTAGAACATATCAGGGTGCCCTGTCCTGAGAGAGTCAAAGTCCAATGGGGAGACCTTCACGAAAACATAATTAACTCCAGCATATCAACTGGAAAGGGCTATGGTCTAATGCAGTTTATCCATTAGGCACTCAAAGCAGAGAGCCTGAGGCCTGTGAGTTTTTCATGGGCTTGAATGTAATGTTCAATATATGAAAAAAAAAGCAACTCCTGAAAGAGAAAACTACAAAATTACAAGTGAATAAGTGATAAGTTAAATGTTCATAAAACTTTACATCAGCTGTCCTACTTCACCTCAACACACATGCATATACACACATATGTATGCACACATAGATGTACATATATACACACAATATATATATATATTATATATAAACATATAAAATAAAGCTTAAGCTGTAAGAAAAAAGTCAATAATTTATACTATACAAATTAAGAATTATTTTTATAATCCTAAACATTTCCATGAATGGAGCAATGACTGCTGGCCATCAGTATTTATGGGGGATTAGTTCTGGGGCCCCCTGTCAATACCAAATCTATGGATGCTTATGTCCCTTTATGTAAAATGGTTTAGTATTTGCATAGAACCTACACACATTTTCCTGTATACTTTAAATCATCTCTGTATTACTTATAATACCCAATACAATGTAAGTGCTATGTAAATCATTGTTATACTGTATTGTTTAGCGAATGACAGAAAAAAGTCTGTACATATTTAGGGAAAACGGCACCATTTATTAAATAAACTTTTCTGTCTGCAGTTGGTTGGATCCAAGGATGTAGAATCTGTGGGTGTGGAGAGCAGACTATATAGTTAACATGGGATGTGGATATGTTTTATTTTAATGTGGTGTGCAGAAAGCCTCTGAGAACATGAGATCCTAAATCCTGCAAATGTTTAAAGATCGCCCTTGCTGTGGGGGCCCTAGAAGGGTGGTATCCCTCATAGGGAAAGATTCCCAAAGAAAGTAAAGCTAGACTTATATGTTGGGTATGAAGCAAGCATGGTGACCTGCCACACATACCACAACCAAGGAGAGTTCTGGAGCCATGTAATCAAGTCTCTCCGCTTATCTGGCCATAGGTTGGACACCTGTGACTTAACAGAATGCAGCTCAATGCTTCCTGCTAGAGAGAATCCATGCCAACTCCTGGATTCATAATAAACAGAACAGGGAAAGTGTAGGGTCATGTAATTGTCTTTCCGTTTTTTGGTGAGATTCTTTTGCAAAGGAACTAATTAATTCTCTTGGACCCAACTGGGGACAAAAAGAGCAGAGACCAATAGGACAGGTGAGTGGAAAAGCAGGTAGCACAATATAAACATAGTGTATGGTCACTGGAGCACATAACCAGATTCAGCCTCCTAGTGATGCCAATGGCATTTAATTTACCCACTGCAGCTTCCTTGTAGCACTGCTGCTTCTGAGTCTTCCCTGTCCTTTCACCTGGCTCAGGTAAGAAACAATTAAATTTGAGGTAGGATGTCCCAGCCCCACATATAGTATTTTTTGAGTCAGAGAAATCTTGCCATGTTGTTTGTTTGAACAGGAGTTTAGAAGATTTGCCTTTAATCTGAAGGCTCAGAGAAATTATGGCTTTACCTCTGGGAATGCATGTTCTTTCTCTGGATTTATTCTATGCAATTGTTAGTTATCCTAGTCAATTTAAAACTGGACCTGGAGGTAGTGGAATAAGGTCAAAAGTTAAATCTTTCTATGGTCCAGTTGTGAATTTGATTGGATAGTAAATATCAGCATTCTTTAAAAAAATTTTCTAATTTATCCATCGTTTCTTTCATGTAATAAAGAAAACTAAAGAAATAGCTTCTATGGTATGCTTACTCTGTGTTAAGTCCTTGGCTAAGTGGTTGCATTTCTATGATTTAATCTCTATCTCATTCCTACAACGTAGATATTATTGACCCATTTTAGAACTGAGGAAATAAAAGCTCAGAGATGTTAAGGAAACAACTAGAGGTTACAGAATTGTCAGCGGTGGGGCCAAGATAAAAAATGAGGATTCCTAAACATTTAATTTTTCCCCCACAACACAGAATATTGCTTTTGAATGTTCTAATTGTCTCTCCTCTCTTCTCTGATTTAAAGTTAAAACAAATTTGGTTCTAAGAATGTGTCAAGTTTCACTTTAGGTGCTGGGAATAAAGGGAGAACTTTTCGTTTAGTTAGGGTCTTTGTGCTTGACAAACTCATGGTCTACTGGAGATAACATGGAAACAGCTGACTTTAATACCAGATGGAGTAAGTTTTCTAAAATGAACTATCTGCTTCAGTGTTATGGGAGAGGAGACTGGTTTTGAGGGAGGGGACTTGTTATAATTGGGGGACTTAGGAACTCTCCATGGTGGAAATAATATTTTGAGGTGAACTTTGAAGGATGAAGCTCAGCTAAGCAGAGTGGCTGGGAAGGACCTCTGGGCAAAGGACTCAGGAGGAGAGGGAACAGGGAAGCATGGGCATGTTCTACATGTGAGGGGATGGGGTTTTTCAGGATGTGCTGGTAGGGGGCTGCAGGGAGGCCTGCAGGCAGGTGCAGGCGTGTGAATTTCTTCAAGGACAGGAAGGAGGGTGGGAGGCACTCAGAACACCTCAGCCTCATCACACAATGTGTTGTTCAAAGTGTTTCAAGCTAGATATTATAATGGGGCCGTATATGAGAGTGTGGCCAGCCCTTTTGCACTCTCTACGATCAGGAAAATGATTCAAAAATTGTCCTTTTTGGACAACCAGTAGGGTCCACTTTTGTCTGCACACTGAGGTCAGCCTTTGTTATGAGAACAAGCATAGTTGACTCTGCATTTTTACCTCAGCCTGCCTCTTGGTGTGGGCTGTGCCAGTCTCCATAGTTCCCCTGTGCCAGTTCCTCATAGTTCCCCTGTGCCAGTCCCTGTCTAGGTGCTGGATTCACTAGCAAGCCAGGTGAACATGGAGCTTGCATTCTAAACTGGTATCCCAACAGTAAAATGATAAATTAAGATAAAACATGGCTAGTAGAAAGTGCTGCAAAGAAAATAAATCATGGAATGTGATAGAAAGTGATGGGGAATGGGATATTTAGGGAAAAGTCTTTCAAGGGGCAGTCAAGAGAATATTAGTTATTCAATTTAATTTGCAAACACAGGTACTCCACATAAATTCCAAATATTCTGAAGTGTATACATAGAGAAAAGGGACATTTCTCGCTCCACATCTATTCTCCAGCCACCCATTTGCATTTCCAGAGACAAAAACTGAAATTAGTTCTTTGTGTGTCTTTCTACAGCAGTTCTATGCATATACAGCTTGTGTGTGTGTGTGTGTGTGTGTGTGTGTGAAACACCAATGATAGCATCCTATATACACTTCCTTTTTTTTCCAATTTAGAATGTGTCTTGAAGTTTCCACATCAGTATATTGAGTTACCTCATTTATGTTTAGCTGGCTTCACGTTATTGCACTACGTAAATATATAGGTCCAGAATCCTTAACTCCAATTCCCAAATCCCCAAAGCCCTGAAAACTAGGTTTCTCCTTCTAAATTTTGACACCCAAACTTATCTGGCAGCAAACAAATTTGAAGTGGTATGAAAATGTTTATGCTTTTTGGTTACCCCTCTTCATGTGGCATACCTCAGAAGTACAAATATATTTGATTAGTGGTTGCTTCCCAGGGCCTGCTGGTAACTGGTGTATGTTTCATCAGTGGGCCCTGTTACCAAACTACAGTGAAAAATCTGCATTCTAAAACAAAACCGGCCTCAAGTGTTCTGGATTAGAAATGGCGGACCTTGATTGTGTTTTATTTAACTTGCTGTCTTTGGATGGACATTTTAATGGTTTCCAACATCTGTTCCCACAAACAATGTTACAACGATATCTTTATTAATACATAATTCTGTGCTTGTGATATATGGATCTAAATGCTTTTATATTTATAATTTCAATCAATTTTACCAAACTACTCTTGCCAGCATTAGTTAAAAGTGTCAATTTTCCCTGTCTTCATTTCATGTCTACCAAGCACACTCAACTCTCATTGAGTTCTTCACTCACTGGAACTCTTGTCAGCCAGGACCACATTTTCCTGATTTGATGATACTTGCTGATGATGAGAACCACAGTAGTTTAATGGCAAGAGAAGAGAAAGTGATGCTGAGCTTTGTTTGAATATCAAGTAGATTTGACTGTCTGCTTTTTGAAAATAGGAAGCCCAGGTATGAGATCAGGCTTTATGATATGTGACTGATCTTTTAGCCAATATGACAGATACTATGCAGTGGTAATATTGACGATTATGAGGTTTATTTGAAGTAAAATGATTGCATCATTTATTGTTTTATGTTACTCTTGGTGAATATTGGGAAGTATATGGTGAATACTCCTGGTAGATATGGCAATATTGAATCAGAACACAAGTCCTTGGCTATCTAGACAACAAAGCTAACTATAGAGGAAATATAGCATAAGGAAAGGATCTGAGTTCAAATCCTGGCATTGCTACCTGGTAGCTGTGAAAATAACTTGACTTTCCAGAGATTTTGCTTATTTTCTTGTTTAATTAGAATAATAATCTCACATTTTATCATTAATATGAGGATTTAGTAAGATGAATGCATTTGAGGCACCTGGCATATATAGCAGATACTCATCAAATGTCTGGTTTTAACATTGGAGCCCTGAGCCAGGAGGTTTCTAGGTGTCTTTTAATTTTTTAAGTCTTATACTAAAGCAGTTAAATCCACTACACTCTATCTCTTTGGAAAAATGATACGAACAAGCTTTGGTAAAAATAAATGAGTTTTAAGGACAGAAATCACAAGGAAATCAAGGAGACAAGGCATGGCTGATGGTTGGTCTTAATTACCCATGAAGCAGACTGTGGAGGCCATTATCCTAAGCTAATTGATGCAGGAACAGACAACAGGTTGATATCAACATGGATGTGCCTAAGTGTAGTCAGGCTTTGAGCCTAATTCCAAGCACACCATCATTGGAAAGTAGTGGAACCAAAGGATACTTTCTCAGGCAAGCTGTTTCTGATTGTCTTTGTTATTCTTAGATGTGAGGACAATTATATCTGTCTTACTACCATCCATTATTTATAGCTATGACTTTTAGTTTTTAATTTTTGTTGTTTTTTATTTTTATTTTAGATTCAGGGAGTACATGTGTATGTGTGCAGGTTTGTTACCTGGGTATGTTGTGTGATGCTGAGGTTTGGGGTATGAATGATCCCATTACTCAGGTACCAAGCACAGAACCCAGTAGTAGGTTTTTCATCTCTTTTCCTTTTCCTTCCTCACCCGTATTGTAGTACCCAGTTTACATTGTTGCCATCTTTATATCCATAAGCACTCAATATTTAGCTCCCATTTATAAATAAGAACATGTAATATTTAGTTTCCTGTTCCAATTAGCTTAAGATAATGGCTTCCAGCTGCATCCATGTTGCTATAAAAGATATAATTTTGTTCTTTTTAATGGCTATGTATTATTCCCCAGTGGATATGTATCGCATTTTCATTCTCCCATTGACAGGCACCTAGGCTGATTCCATGTCTTTGCTACTGTAAATAGTGCTGCAATAAACATGCAAATGAATGTGTCTTTTTGGTGGAATGATTTGCTTTATTTTAGATACGTACCCAGTAATGGGATTTCTGGGTCATGTGATAGTTCTGTTTTAATTTCTTTGAGAAATCTTCAAACAGCTTTCTGTAGTGGCTGAACTAATTTACATTCCCACCAACAGTATATACACATTCCCTTTTCTCTGCAGCCTTACTAGCATTTGTTGTTTTTTGGCTTTTTATAATAGCCATTCTGACTGGTGTGAGATAGTGTCTCATCGTGGCTTTGATTTGCATTTCTCTGATGACTGGTGATGTGAAACATTTTATCATCTTTGTTGGCTGCTTCTATGTCTTGTTTTGAGCAGTGTCTGTTCATGACTTTGGCTCATTTTTTAATGGGGTTATTTGTATTTTGCTTTCAATTGTTTAAGTTTCCTACAGATTCTGAATATTGGACCCTTGCCAGATGCAGCTTGCTAAATTTTTTTGCCATTCTATAGGTTGTCTGTTTATTCTGTTGATAGCTTCCCTTTTTTGGTTTGTTTTATGTGTGTGTGTTTATTTGCTTGTTTGAGACAAAGTCTCACTCTGTCACCCAGAATGGAGTGTACTATTGCAATTGTGGCTCACTGAAACCTCAGCCTCCCGAGATCAAGCAATTCTCCCACCTCAGCCTCCTAAGTAGCTGGGACTACAGGTGTACACCATCTTGCCTGGTTATTTTTTATTATCCTTTTTAGAGATGGTGTCTCACTATGTTTCTCAGGCTAGGCTTGAATTCCTGAGCTCAAGCAGTCCTCCTATTTCAGCCTCCTAAAGTGCTAGGATTACAGTTTGCTGTGCAAAAGCTCTTTAGTTTAATTAGGTCCCACTGTCGATGATTCTTTTTGTTGCCATTAATTTTGAGAACTTAGTCATAAATTCTTTCCCAAGGTTTATGTCCAGAATGGCATTTCCTAGGTTTTCATCTAGGATTCTTACAGTTTGAAGTCTTATCCTTAAGTCTTTAATCCATCATGAGTTAGTTATTTTATATAATGAAAAGTATGTGATATGGTTTGCCTCTGTGTCCACACCCAAATCTTATCTGGAATTGTAATCCCCATATTTTAGGGGAGGGGCCTGGTGGGAGATGATTGGATCATGGAGGCAGTTTCCACCTTGCTGTTTTTGTGATAGTGAATGAGTTCTCCTGAGATATGACCTTTTAAAAGTATGTGGCACCTCCCCTTTACACACTCTCTCTCTCCTGCTCTGCCATGGTAAGATGTACTTGCTTCTCCTTTATC
Organism: Cebus imitator; assembly: GCF_001604975.1. Taxonomy (NCBI): domain Eukaryota; kingdom Metazoa; phylum Chordata; class Mammalia; order Primates; family Cebidae; genus Cebus; species Cebus imitator. The sequence continues at coordinate 1,897,333 of NW_016107564.1, read as the reverse complement.
TTTCTCCATGATTGTAAGTTTCCTGAAGCTTTCTAGCAATGCTTCCTATACAGCATACAGAACTGTGAATCAATTAAACCCCTTTTCTTCAGAAATTACCCAGGCTCAGGTAGTTCTTTATAATAGTGTGAGAACAGACTAATACAGAAAATTGGTATCAGGAGTGGAGCATTCCTATAAAGATATCTGAAAATGTGGAAATGACTTTGGAACTGGGTAATGAGCAGAAGTTGAAACAGTTTAAAGGGCTCAGAAGAATACAAGAAAATGTGGGAAAGCTTTGAACTTCCTAGAGTCTTGTTGAATGGTTCTGACCAAAATGCTGACAGTTATATGAAGAATGATGTCCAGGTTGAGGTGGTATCAGATAGAGATGAGGGACTTCTTGGGAACTGGCAAGGCCAGGGAAGTTTTCCTTGATAATTCCCATAAATATTTTTTCCAAACTTTTATATTTCTGTTCTTCATCGGGAACACCAATTATTCTCAGGTTTGGTTGTTTAACATAATCCCAGACTTCTTCAAGGCTTTGTTCATATTTTCTTATTCTTTTTTTCTTTGTTTTTGTTGAATTGGGTTAATTTGAAGACCTTGCCTTTGAGCTCTGAATTTCTTTCTTCTACTTTTTCAATTCTATTGACGAGATGTTCCAAGGCATTTTGCATTTCTGTAAGTGTGTCCAGTGTTTCCTATAGTATAATTTTTTATTTATGCTATTTCATTGCATATTTCTCCCTTCCCTTTTTGTATTATTTTCTGAATTTTCTTGAATTGAGCTTTGCCTTTCTCTAGGGCCTCCCTGATTAGCTTAATAACTAACCTCCTGAATTCTTTTTCAGGTAAATCAGGGATTTCTTCTTGGTTTGGATCCATTGCTGGTAAGCTAGTGTAACTTTTTTTTGGGTGTTAAGAAGCCTTGTTTTGTCGTATTACCAGAGTTGGTTTTCTGTTCCTTCTCATTTGGGTAGGCTCTGTCAGATTGAAGGTACAGAGCTGAAGGCTGTTGTTCAGATTCTTTTGACCCACAGGGTGTTCTCTTGATTTAGTGCTTTCCCCCTTTTCCTATGGATGTGGCTTCCTGAGAGCGTAGCTGTAGTGATTGTTCTCTCTCTTCTAGATCTAGCCACCCAGCAAGTCTACCAGGCTCTGAGCTGGTACTGGGGGTTGTCTGCACAGAGTACTGTGATGTGAACAGTCTATGGGTCTCTTAGCTGTGGATACCAGCCCCTGTTCTGGTGCAGGTGGTGGTAGGTGAAATGGACCCTGTGAGTGTTCCTAGGTATTTTATTTTTTTTGTGGCTATGTGAGGGTAATTTAACGCTCTATTTATTCTTAGGTATTTTATTTTTTGTGGACTCTTTGAGGGTAATTTAATGCTCTATTTTTTATGCTGGTTGGTCTCCTGTTGGGAGTTGGTGCTTTCCAGACAGCATGAGCTGTTGTGCTATGGAGGAAAACAGGCAGAGGGTGGGGCTCTAGGACTCTTAAGAGTATATGCCCTTCGTGTACAGTTACTAGGATGGGTAGGGAAGGACTATCAGGTGGGGGCAGGGCTATGAGTGTCTGAGATCAGACTCTCTTTGGGTGGGTCTTGCTGCAGCTGCTGTGGGGGATGGGGGTGAGGTTCCCAGGTCAATGGAGTTATGTTCTTATAAGGATTATGGCTGCCTCTACTGAGTCATGCTGGTTGTCAGGGAGGTGGGGGAAAGCTGGCAGTCACAGGCCTCACCCAGCTCCCACACAATCTGAAGGGCTGGCCTTACTCCCACCATGCCTTCCCTATCAGCACTGAGTCTGTTTCCAGGCAGTGGGCAAGCAGGGCTGAGAACTTGCCCCAGGCTACCTGTCTCCCAGATGCAACACAAAGTAGGGCTTTAGTTCTTCCCCTGCCCGCAAGGTTTGTACACTGGATTCATGCCCTCCCCCAAGTTGTGGCCAGGAGGCTTCTTGACCAGTTCAAATTGTTACGAAGTTCATCTGGATATTTCTTTTTCCCTGTGGCATTTTCCCCACACCTCCGGCTGTGCTCCCAAATGTTCCCTGTGGTTCCAGGCAGGGAATGGCCTGCTTGGGGACTCAGTGAGCTCACATGGCCTTTCCCACTGCTTTGTCTACCCCTGTATTTTGCTCAGCTCTCTAAATTGACTCAACTTCAGGTAAGGTTGGAATCTTCTGTAAACTAGACTTTCAGTTTCCACAGTGGTGGTTGGTGTGTGTTTGGGGTAGACAATCTTTCTTTCCCACTTCCACAGATTGGGCACTCACGATATTTGGTATGTCTCCCAGGTTGTACAGGAGCAATTGGTTTCCTTCAAAGGGTCTTTGGGTCTTCTTGGGTTTCTTGATTCATTCTTGCATTTTTTCTGGAGCCAAAATTCACAGTGCAAGCCTTCACATGCTGTTCTGTCTATCTGAATCAGAGTTGCAATCTAGTCCCGCCTCTCATCCGCCACATCCAATACCTTTTTTGTCCTCTGTAGCTTTTTACAGCAGTGTCAGAATGGACTAATACAGTAGTCCATGGGGTCCAGTTTCAGTCTTCTACCTATGCTATCACAACACCATTTATTGCATAGAAAATACTTTTCCTGTTTCTTATTTTTGTTGGCTTTGTTGAAGATCAGATGGCTGTGGGTGTACAGCTTTATTTCTTGGTTCTCTATTCTGTTGCATTTACGTACTGTTGTTTACTAGCACCATGCCGTTTTTAGTTACCCTATCCTTAGTATAGTTTGAAGTCAGGTAATGTGATGCCTCTGGCTTTGTTTATTTCATTAATTCCATATGAATTTTAGAGCAATTTTTTCTACTTCCGTGAAAAATAACATTGGTAGTTTGATGGAAATAGTATTGAACCTATAGATCGCTTTGGACATTGTGGACATTTTAACATTATTGATTCTTCCAATACATGAGTATGGAATGTTTTTTCCATTTGTTTGTGTAATCTATGACTTCTTTTAGTAGTGTTTTGTACTTTTCCTCTAAGAGGTCTTTCACCTTCTTGGTCAGATTTATTCTTAGGTATTTTATTTTATTTCTCTGTGGCTATGATGAATGGGATTGCACTCTTGATTTGGCTGTAAGCTTGAATGTTATTGGTGTACCAAGATGCTACTGATTTTTATACATTGTTTTTGTATCTTAAAATGTTACTAAAAATATTTACCAGCTCCCTAGCCATTTGGCAATATCTTTAGGGTTTTTTAGGTATCTAAAATCCTTATCATTGGTGAAGAGTGATAGTTTGACTTCTCTTCTTATTTGTATGCCTTTTTATTTCTCTCACGTGTCTGATTGCTCTAGCTAGCACTTCTAGTATTATGTTGAATAGGAGTGGTAAGAGTGGACATCCTTGTTTCAGTTGTTAAGGGAAATGCTTCCAGTTTTTGCCCATTCAGTATGATGTTGCCTGTGAGTTTATCATAGATGGCTCTCATTATTTTCAGTCATGATCTTTCAGTGCTTACCTTCTGGAGGGGTTTTAATCCTGATGGGATGTTAGAATTTAATGAAAGCTTTTTCACATTTATTGAGATGACCATATGGTTTTTGTTTTTAATTCTGTTTATGCAGTGAATGACATTTATCAATTTGCCTATGTTGAACCAATCTTTCTTCCCAAGAATCAAGCCCAGATGATTGTGATTAATTAACTTTTTGATAGACTGTTAGATTTGATTTCCTAGCATTTTGTTGAGAATTTTTACATCTATGTTTTTCAGGGATGTTGGCCTGTAGTTCTCTCTTTTTGTCATGGCTTCACCAGATTTAGGTGTCAAGATAATTGTGGCTTTGTAGAATAAGTTGGGAATGAATTCCTCCTCTTTGGTACCAGTTTTACTAGAATTGGTACCAGCTCTTCTTTGCATGTCTGGTAGAATTCATCTGTGAATCCATCCAGTCTATGGGTTTTTTTGGTTGGTAGGTTTTTCATTGCTGATTCAATTTCAGAACTCAATATTGGTCTGTTCATGGTTTCAATTTCTTCCTGATTCAATCTGGGAAGACTGTGTGCTTCCATTAATTTATCCATTTCTTCTAGAATTTTTAGTTTGTGTGCATAGAGTTACTTATAATATCCTCTGAGGATCTTTTGTATTTTTGTGGGATATGTTATATCACTTGTGTTAAAATTTCTGATTGTGGATATTTGTATCTTCTGTTGTTTCATGTTAATCTAGCTAGTGGTCTATTGATCTTGTTTATCCTTTCAAAAAATATCTTTTGATTTCATGGATTCTTTGCAAAGATTCTGGGGTATCAATGTTGTTCAGTTCTGATAAGATTTTAGTTATTTTCTTCTGCTAGCTTTGGTGTTAGTTTGTTCTTGTTTTTCTAATTCCTCTAGGTTTGCTGTTAGATTATTAATTTGAGATCTTTCTAACTTACTGAGATAGGTGCTTAGCACTATAAACTTTTCTTTTAACACTGTTTTTGCTACATCCCAAAGATTTTGGTATGTCATATTTCTGTTTTCATTTATTTCACATTATTTTTTATTTCTGACACAATTTCATTGTTTACCCAAAAGTCATCCAGGATCAAGTTGTTTAATTTCCATGTAATTATGTGGTTTAGAGATCTTCTTGTTATTGATTTTTACTTTTATTCTACTGTGATCTGAGAGTATGGTTGATATTATTTTGATTTTTTAAATGTATTGACAATGGCTGATGGCGAGCATGCAGTCAGTCTTGAAGTATGTTCTGTGTGCAAATGAGAAAAATGTATATTCTGTGCTTGAGGGATGGAGTATTTTGTAGATGCCCATTAGGTCCAATGGGTGAAGTATCAAATTTAAGTCCAGAATTTCTTTTTAAATTTTATGCTTCAGTAATCTGTCTAATGCTGTAAGTGGGATGTTGAATAGTACTTTCTCCACTATTATTATGTGGTTAAGTCTTTTCCTATTTCTATAAGTAGTTGTTTTATCAATCTGGGTGCTCCAATGTTCGGTGTGTATATATTTAGAATAGTTAAGTCTTCTTGTTGAAGTGAACCTTTTATCATTATGTAATGCCCTTCTTTGTCCTTTTTTACTGTTGTTGATTTAAAGTCTGTTTTTTTGTTTCTGTTATAAGGATAGTGACCCCTGCTTTTTTGTTTTCCATTTTTGTAATAGATCTTTCTCCAATTCTTTATTTTGAGCCTATGGGTGTCATTATGTGTGACATGGGTCTCTTGAAGTCAGAAGATGAAGGGATTTTGCTTTTATTAAAAAATACATTGGCATTCTGTGACTTTTAATTTGGATTTTTAGACCTATTATTATTCAAGGTTAATATTGATGTGTGATGTTTCGAGGCTATCATGAAGTTATTGGCTTGTTGCTTTGTAGTTTGTATTGTCTGGTTGTTTTATAGGGTCTGTTGACTATGTACTTAGGTGTATTTTTGTGGTAGCAGATATTGTTCTTTGTTTCCATGTTTAGAACTCTCTTAAGAGTCTCTTGTAAGGCTGGTCTAGTGGTAATGAATTCTCTTAGCGTTTGCTTGTCTGGAAAAGATTTTATTTCTCCTTTGCTTATGAAGCTTAGTTAGGGAGGAAGATGAAATTGTTGGTTGAAATATCTGTTCTTGAAAAATGCTAAAATTAGACCCCCAATCTCTTCTGGCTTATAAGGTTTCTGCTGTTAGACTGATGGGATTCCCTTTGCACATGATCTGACCTTTTTCTATAGGCCTTTCTCTTTAAGGTTTTTTTCTTTTCCCTTGACTTTGGACAATCTGGTATCTCTATGCCTTCATATTTATTTTATACAGTATCTCACAGGTGTCTCTAGATTTCTTGTTCCTGAATGTCTACCTGTCCAGTAAGATTAGCAAAATTTTGTTCAGTCATTCTCTTGAATGATTTTCCAGGTCATTTGCTCTTTATCCTTCTCTCAGAAATGCTAATAACTAATAGATTTGGTTCCTTTCCATAATATCATATTTCTTGAAGACTGTTAATTTTTTAAAATTCTTTTTTCTTTATTTTTGTCTGACTGGATTAGTTTGAAAGACCAGTCTACAAGCTCTGAAATTCTCTCTTCTACTTGATCAGGTCTACTGATAAAGCTTACAATTGTATTTTGAAATTCCTTAAATGAGTTTTTCAATTCCAGAAGCTCTGACTGATTTATTTTAAAGATGTCCATCTCTTTCTTCATTTCCTGGATTGCTTTAGAAGTTTCTTTGTGTTAATTTTCAACCTTGGCTTGGATCTTGTTGCGCTTCCTTGCAATCCATGTTTTGAATTATTTATCTGTAAATTCTGAGTTCCCATTTTCGTTAGGGGCCATTGCTGGAGATCTAGTGTGATCCTTTGGTGGTATAATTACATTCAAAATTTTTATAACACCAGAATTTTTGTTTCCCATCTGGAGATGTTGGCACTTTTAATTTTTGTAATTTTTTTTGTGGGTAGAATTTTTTCTTTTTTTTTTCCTTTTCTTCCCCTCACTCCTCTCTGCAGATATAGAGAATGCTGGGTAGGATCTCTTGGCTTTCCTGCTATGGCCATATGCACTTCTTTTTGCAGATGTTGTGTTGGGCTGTGCAGTTTGACATTCAAGCCAGTAGAGGGTGCTTATAGGTAAGAGCTGGCTGTGGCCAACATGGCTGGGTACATACTTGATCCTTGTTTACTGGCAGAAGCTCTGTCTTGATTCAGTCAATTGGCTGATTTATGAAATACATAGTGGTCTGAGCTTCCTGCTCAGCCCTAAGGGGATAGGGACCATAATAAGCAGGGCCAGACTGGACAGGTACTCCTATGGGTCCTCTCAATGCCTGGCACAAGCACTAGCACTGATGGAGAATCCAGTGGGTGGCCACCAGATGTCCAGACGTATGCCTAGGCAATAACCTGGGAAACCTTCTTGGCCTCAAGTTCTCCACATGGGGATAGGGGGCAGTCTAAACTCCTGATTCAAGGAAATGGGTCCTCTCAATGCCTGGAGATCTGCCTGGGTATGGGATGAAGGAGGGCTCCCCTATACTAAGATCTCTACACAGGAGTGGTGGGACAATTCAGGTTGCTGATCCAGGTGAGAAGGTTCTTTGAATGCCTGGAGATCTGCCTGGGCAGGGAGCAAAGAAGACACTGCTGCACCATGATCTGTGTCCAGTCAGGGTGGGGCAGCACGGGCTGTTGATTCAGGTAAGCTGGTGCCCTGAATGTGTAGAGATCTGCCTGGGTGTGGAGCAGGGAGGACTTTGCTATACCACGATCTATGTCTAGGTAAGGTTGGGTGGCTCAGGCTGCTGATCCAGGCAAGCTCATGCTCCAAATGCCTAGAGATGTACTTGGGTGTGGAGCAGAGAAAACCTCTCTGTACTAGGATTTCTGCATGGGAAGGGCTGGGCGGGTCAGTCTGCTGATCCTGGTGAATGAGTGCTCTGAATGCCTGGAGATTTGCCTGGGTATAGAGTGGGGAGGGTGTTGCTGCATCACAACCTATGTCTATGAAGGGTAGGGCACCTCAGGATGCTGGTTCAGGTGACTGGGTCCTCTAAATGCCTGGATTTCTGCCTGGGAGTGAAGCAGAGATGGCTCTACTGTACCATAATTCCACAGGAGCAGTCTGGGACACCAAACCTTGGCACATGAAGACTGGTTCCAGGTCTGTAGCTTTTCCCAATGCCTTTCCCTTTCAGCATTTCCAAGCCTCTCCCCAAGGTGGCTCCTGGGATTGGGAGAGGCAAAATGTTCTTCCTCAGTGTGCCTTGCTGGGATCTCCATGGAAAGGTGAGTCACAAAGAGAGGCTCTCTGCCTTTCTCAAATACTGGGCTTCATTCACCTTTGTCAGCCAGCCAAAGTCACAGGGACTGTTTCTGGCATTCTTATTCCCTGGATCTGGAATGTCCATGACTCTGGTAGATTCTCATTTTCCTTCTTGAATTAAAGCTCACAGAGTTGATCTTTATGATCAACTTGTTATTTCCAAGTGTCTGAGGTACACTAAAAGCCTCTAATCTGTCATCTTGCAGAAAAACAAATTAATTAAAAAATTTTGACTTTAAATACATAAATGTAAAGCAGGAATTATTCTCTCAACTACCAAATTTTCTATAATGCTAAGTATGTTAGTCAGGATTCTCTAGAGTGACAGAATGAATAGGATATATATATATATATATATATATATATATATATATATATATATATATGAGTTTATTATGGAGAATTGACTCACACAATCACAAGATGAAATCCCATGATAGACTGTTTGTAAGCTGAGGAACAAGAAAGCCAGTCCGAGTCCCAATGCCTCAAAAGTGAGGAAGCCAACAGTGCCATCTTCCATCTGTGGCTGAAGGCCTGAAAGCCTCTGACAAACCACTGGTGTAGGTCCAAGTGTCCAAAAGCCGAAGAACTTGGGAGTCTGATGTTCAAGGGCAGGAAGTGTCCAGCACAGGGGAAAGATGAAGGCTGGCAGACTCGACAAGTTAGTTTCTTTCACTTTCTTCTGCCTGCTGTTTCTAGCTGTACTGACAGCTGATTGGATAGTGCCCATCCACACTGTGGGTGAATCTTCCTGAGGGTGGGTCTTTCTTTCCCAGTCCACTCACTGAAACGTTAACCTTTTCCAGCAACACCTAGAAACACCCAGATATACACAGAAACAATACTTTGCATCCTTCAATCCAGTCAAGTTGACACCAAATATTAACCATCACAGGTATGAAAACTAAATTTATATTAAATGACTGGATGCTCCACCCTCATCCCCAATTCCTAAGACATCGAGATTGCGATTAGTTGAAGAACCAAGGGTTTCTATTTCTTGAGTACATTCACAGATTCTTTGTACTGTAACTAAAGGGAAAATCATTTGTAGATGTCTTCCTTAACCAGGTGCTTTAAAGTATAGTGGCTAAACAGCATTCAGGCGAGCCAGGCTGATGATATTCAAGTTCCACCTCTGCCACTTACTAGCGATATAGCATTGGGCAAGTTATAGAAACTCTCTCTGCTGCGCCTTCATTTATTCCTCTGTGCAATGAGAATGATGATACAAAGATTAGCCCCAAAGCATTGTTGTGAGAGTTAAGTGAAAAATAGGAACAAAACAAAATGTGAAATGCTTAGAAGAGTGCCTAGCACATGATAAACATTATATATTAGATAATATTATTCATTCCTGAAATTGCTGTTTACTGTGCCAGGCCAACAAATGGGAGAAAAGCGGTGGGGGCAGCATCAGGATATGTGATTGGGTCTGTAACTCGCAGCCCTCTCTTTTCTACCAGAGTTTTGAAACAATTGAGAAATAGGCAAGAGAATTAGCAAATAGAGAAGAAAATGTTAGATTTATTATTGATAAAGTCTATGTCGACATATGTATTATAGACTGAGATTGAAAATGGGTTTGCTCCCTGTCTAGGCCTTGGGTTAGCCCACCCTAGCAAAATTGGAAGCTATAGTCCTGACTCCTTCATTTTGGTCACTTCTCTCACTGGTGCAGGAGTCGAAGGAAAGAGAGAGAAGAGATTCCTAGGGCTTGGGGTCCTTGTAAATTAGGTCCACGCTGTGAACCAATGACTGTTGCCATTCATCAGGCAAATAACTACACCTCAGAGAAGAGTAAAAGGTAAAGCATGAGAAGAGGTCTTTTATCTACCAAATAAAGTGGGGCTAGCCTGTTCAATGATGTGAAACCAAGCATAGGAAATCTTGTATGCCTTCAGAAAACAGTGAATCATGCCAAGACATGCCTTCGTGCTATGAATAATTTTTGTGACTGTGGTCTCGAGTTTTCTTTGTGACCATCACATAAACCAAATAGGAAGAAAGGGAACTGCTGTTAACTGAGCACTCACAATTTCCCAGGAGATGATCCAGCACCTTACATGCATCTCTCAGGCGGCTTTGGCTGCTCATGGTGGAGAAAGTAGGGATTGGAAATATTCCACGTGTGACTACGGGCTTAAAAGGAGAGGGTAGGATGCTTGGGGAAAAATAAAACCCACATATGACTCTGCATTTATATACGTGTTCTTTTCAAGATAGCTATCATAATTTACATTTGTTTGGTGATTTGTTATCTTTACTTTATTAATTATATTTTATTTTGGTAAGAATGCTTCCCACATGATCTACCCTCCTAAGCAATTTTTTAAAATTAAAGCGTACGATATTTAAGTGTACAGGATTTCTAACTGTAGATAGGACAGTCTATAGAGCTCTAGAACTTATTCAACTTGCTTGACTGAAACTTTGGACACATTGACAAGTAATTTTCCATTTCTCCCTCCCTGTGGTCCCTGGCAACCACCATTAGCCTCTTTGATTCTATGAATTTGACTATTTTAGATACTGTTTTAGATATCTCATGTAAGTGGAATCATGCAATATTTGTCTTTCTGAAACTAGCTTATATTGCTTTTAGTGCAGTGTTTTTAAGATTCACCTATGTTGTCACATATGGCAGAATTTCTTTCTTTTTAAAGGCTAAATAATATTCTATTCTATATATAGCCCACATTTTCTTTATCCATTCACTTGTTAATGAACATTTATGTTTTTTTCACATATTGGCTGTTATAAATAGTGCTGCAACAATTGGGCATGCTAATATCTCTTAGAGATCTCGATTTCACTTCTTATGATAAATATCCAGCAGTAGAATTTATGGATCATATGGTAGTTCTATTTTTAATTTCTCAAGGAACCTCCATACTATCATAAATGGCTGCACCATTTTTTATCCCCACTAACAGTGTGCAAGGGTATCAATTTCTCCATATTACCAGCATTTGTCCTTTGTTTTTTGATCATGGCCTTTTAGATACGTTCAATCCTTTGTTCCTTAGAACAACCCTTTGAAAGAAACATAACAGTTGAAATGTTTTTTGACCACCCACTAGGTGTAGGGCACAGAGCTTGGGCACTGGGCTATAATTGCAAACAAAAGCAGACACAATCCCTCACTTTGGGGAACTTTGTGGGAGAGAAATGATGGCAATAGCCACCATGATAAATGTAAAAGGGCAACTCTGACAGGTCTGTGAGGGCCAGGGTACTTGTCTAGGAGACTGTATGATGGGGTAAGGGATGAGAAGAATATTTCAGACAATGGGAATAATGCATGCTAGAGCTGCAGGGCACACTTGAGAAAACGAGCATGGCTGATGAGCAGAGAGGCAGAAAATGTGTCACTATTCCCATTTACAGATGGAAATACAATCTCAGAACAACATGTGGCTTACACTATTATCACCAGAGAGTAACAGAGCAGTACCTAGAAGTGTGTAATTAATTCCAACACTACCACACCAATCTCTCCCTCCATGCTAAACTTGTGGAAGAGGGTGGATAAAAAGCTGGCAGAGGTGTGATTGGTTAGCTTTGAGGTTCTGGGGGGAAGGAAGCTCATGGGTGGATTGACTGTTTCCCAGTCGCACAAAGCACCGGAAGTGTGCGGCAGAAGCTAAGCATACTGGCGGGGCAGTTGCAAATCCCCTCACGGGCTGCTGGACCCTGCCTATTATCTCTGCCTCCCCCTGCCCCCACAACAACTAATGCACAGCAGTGGCCTTTGAACTCCATTACACTTATATTTCTGTTTGTCATTTTTGTTTTTAATTTTTCCAATTCATTTCTCAGATGAGTTCTTAAAACTTTTCAAGAAATATGAAGAAACTTTATATATTAGAATAAACAGAGGCTGACAACTGTGAAAAGATAGACATATATACACGCATACACACACGCATGTTCCTTCATCACTACCATGTCCTGTGACCTGGAGGGATTCCCTGCTTGTTGTTTTCCCAATTCCACCAAGTCAGTGGGAGAAAAGGTCAATAAAGCTCAAGACCCTTTCCTCTTCTCTCCAACCATGCACACAGATACACATCTCTGCAAGTGTTTTTCAGGGGCTGCACATCCCTTAAGCCTGAGCCTGGGTACCTCCTCCATTCTCTTTGTCCTTTTTGATTCTCTTCTCCTCATTCCATAGTTTCTTCTTTGAATGTCAGCCTTAGGGTCTTTAACAAGCACAGGGGCTATGGAAAGAGCAGTGGTGTGGAGATCAGAAACGTGCCTGCCCACCTTACCTCTGCCACTTACTAGCTCTGTGCCCTTGAGCAAGTCACCTATTCTTTCTGAGCATTGTTTTCTCTATGGCTTATCACCTGTTGTTCAATTTTTGGTAAGGATTTAACTGAGTTCAACATCACAGTGCCTGGAGAGTGGCTGAGAGTTGTGGTGATTCATGGGTGTTTCTGAGTCTCACATCATGTGTATAAATTGAAGGTGTTAGACCAGCTGATCTCTGATGTTTTCCATCAGATTACAGGGTCTATGATTCTTGGCTGTTCTCCATCTCTTGGGATCTCCATTGACTTATTCCCCTTCTAACCACATCTCTGCTTCTTACAAATGCACAGGCTTAGCTCAGGGTATTGTGAGGACCAGCTCCATATATAGACTTGTTGGGTGATGATGGTGCTTTCTCAGCAGCAACACTAGAGATTCTTGGTGAGGAAGGATCATTGGTTCTGAGACTATGTGCTGATGCCACAAGGGAGACCGAGTCTTTCTGAATCACAAATATGGGGAGAGAGGTGACCTTTCAGGAGTGAGATAAGAGGAGATTTCAGGGGCATCTGAGAGTATTGAACATTGCTTCCTGCCCCCAAATCCCCTTACAGACCTGCTGGACTATTTTCAGCCTAGGTGTCAGGTTTTATTAGCATCACTGAGGACTTCTTTGGGTTTCCTTTATGACTGTGCAAAGAAATGAGCATCTCACAGAAAGGCAGACACTGATGGGAAGTGAGTCAGTCTCAGAGCCAGGGGAATCAGGGCTCCTTCCGATCCCAGCTCTGCCACTAACCTGCTATGTGGGCTTTCGCAGGTGACTCAGCCTTTGCAATCAACCTTTTCCTAACTTCCATATTAGAGAATCTTATTAGATATTTCCTAGGGTTGCTTTGAAGGTTGCAAAATATATTGGCACCAATATGTGATCACAAGAACCATGAAAGATAGAAATTTAGGTGTAGGTTTTGTATAACATGATATAATTTTCACTGTATCCAAATTTAACACTTAGCAAACAAGAGAAAGCAGCATGGTGTGATGATTATATGGATGGCTATTGGCTGTTTCAAATCCCATTTCTACCATACTAGTTGTTACCTGGGAGCAGATTCTGTGACCCCCCAGTTGCTTCGTTCATTGCCACATGCTACTTCTTTGTTGAAGTAGAAAGAATTTTAAGGGTATAGTATATTATTTGGGGCTTAAGGAATTACAGACCCCTGTTTTAAAAGGTAAATGTAATCTTTTAAAAGGAAAATAGAAATGTGGGAGTATAATATTCAAGTGTGGAATTTTTAGATAGCTCTTTCACATAAGAATTCATAGATAGGCCCTATATTCATCTCTTTGTCCATTCATTCATCTATTTGTCCATCCATCCATCTTTCCCTTCCTTCCTTTTATCCATTTATTATAGAGTCCTTCATTTTTTATCTGTATATCCTTCCATTCACTTATTCACCCATCCTTCTGTCTCTCTCTCTCTTTCTTTCTTTCCCTTCCTTCCTTCCTTCCTTCCTTCCTTCCTTCCTTCTCTCTCTCTCTCTCTCTTTCTTTCTTCATCAGTAGCATCATCATTTATCTCTCTTACCCATTTTGCTTTGCCCATCTACCCATCCATACACTCACACATCAACATATCCATCCATACACTCAGTCATCTACCTATCTTTTTATGTATCTTACTATTTCATTCATTTTCTTTCCCTTTCTTTCCCCTTCCTTTCCTTTCCCTTCCTCTTTTATTTTCCTTCCCCCTCCCCTTCCTTTCCCTTCCCCCCTTTCCTTCCTTTCCCTTGCCTTCCTTTTCCTCCCCTCCCCTCCCCTCACCTTCCTTCCCCTCCCCTCCCCTCTTTCTTTCTTTTCTCACCTACTCAGTCATTAACTCCCATGTATTGACTGGTCATTCTGCTAGATCTTTGGTAATGTGACAGTAAAAGGCCTGTTATTTGCCTTTGAGGAGTTTGTATTCCATTTGAAGAGCAAGCAATTACAGTATAGTATATCCTGTGCTAACTGGAGCTCTTAATCTGTATGTCCAATGCCCAGGTCTTAAATGGTCTTCACCGTTGGGCAAACAAGGGACAATCAGTGTGGCTCTATCCTGACGTCAGCAGGACTGTGCAGGTTGCTTCATACACTTGCCTCAAGTCCAGTGAAGCCCTTGGTTCTGATGTGGATATCCTGCTGTCTAGCATGTTGTCTTTGGAATGAGCAAAATCTCTTGCAGTTCTTCAGATGTTTTAAAACACCAAGTACATTTGGCAAAGAATTCTCCCTTGAATATTTAAAGTCATGTTTTATTTAAGGGAAATGACTTTCATAAATTTCTGACCCATTTGAGCTTTATACCATTGTAATATTCTTTAAGAGCCAATTCGTATCCAACAAGGCTTTTCACCTTGTTTAATGACTTTTTAAAATTCTCTTTTCTTGCAATCAAAACTGTACAAGCCAATTTGAATGCTAGAGAGTTCAAGTTCAGTTCAGAGTGCTCAATTCATGAATTCTGAGAGAATTTAAGTTGCTGAAATGAGTTCTTCTCATTTATATTTGATTCTGGGTCCCCAGTGATTAGCCCTGTGTGGACTCAGCGTGGACACTATCTGAGGTATGAAAGATTGGACTTTTCACTGAACATTTAAAAAACAATTTAGGCAAATCTTGCCTTATAAATATCTAACTTGTCCTGAGCAGAGAAATTGGGCTTACATTTCTAATTCTGAGAAACTGAGAAGGGAGAAGTACAAACCAGCTTGTCTTTATCATGCTGCATTTGAATTTGATCTTGTTTTATATATATATATATATATATATATATATATATATATATATATATATATAAAACAGTCCTAGGTGGTAGTGTTATTTCCATGTTAATGAGGAAACTCAGGCCTAAGGAATTACAAGTTGATTAAGGCCACACAACTAGGAAGTGGAAGACAAGGTCATCAGGACTTCTGGACTCAAGCTTCATGGCCTCAGAAGGTTCTCTTCCTATATACTTCTTGCTTCATAAACTACTAAACTATGGCAAGGGCAGCACTGGGCAGTGTGTCAGGTACTAGATACTAGCACATTACTTCATTTAATTTTTGCTTTAATCAGGAATTGAAGCCTGTGAAACATAAGTAACCTGTCCCAAGTCACAGAGCCGAGCCAAGCAGAATTGGGATTGAATCCTGGCTTTGCCATTGTTTTAGTTTCCAGAGGCTGCTGTAGTACATTACCATATATTTGATGGCTTAAAACAATAGAAATGCATTGCATCACAGCTCTTGAGCTAAAAAGTCTGAAATCAAACTGCCAGTAGGGCTACAACACTCAGAGCACTCAGGGAGAATCTGTTTACTGTCTAGTCTTGCTTCCAGCATCTGTAGGCATTCCTTGGCTTGTGGCCGCTTTTTTCTCTGCATTGTCTTCACATCATTTTCTCCTTGGTGGTCCTCTTACATGAACATTAGTCATTTTATTGTGGGCCCATGCAGATTGTCCAAGGGATCTCCTCATCTCAAGATCTCTAACAATCTCAGCTGCAAATACTTTTTATCCAAATGAGGTCACATTTGCAGATGCTGACAATTGGGTCATGAACCTATCTGTTTGTAGGAGCCACTTGTTGGTTGGTGACTATGCAATTTAAGCCCTTCAGCTGTCTCACTCCTTCCCCATAGAGTGATAATGCTGGCAGTTCTTATCCCACAGTATTGCTGTGAGAGATGAAGAGTGAGGATGAATTCTTGGAGTTATTTCAGCACTCAGAATCTACTCAGTGCATGGACTGCTCATGGCATGTCACATACAAGGCCACATCAACAGATTCTTAGAGCTCCACAGGCTGGTAAAAAATGACATATAATGCAAATGAGGTGAACCAACACTTTACCTATAAAAATTTGCACCCAGGCTTTGACCCAGAGAGTGATCCTGTCCTATATTCTTTCCCCAAGCTCCTTTGTCAGGTGGTTTTAGGGGACCTGCTCCTAAAATAGAGCAGGTGTTTTTCCTTAGGAACATTTTTCTGCCTGGAATTTGAAAGAGTCAAGAACCTTGGTATGCTGATAACCTGGTGACTTGAAAGATGACAAAGGTTTTTCAGAACTGGCCTGGGGTTAATTCACAAATAAATTACTACTCCTGACTTATATCACAACTTGCAAGCCTGCAATACAGCATCACTTCTGTGGAGAAATATGTGGATGCCGAGCAAAGAACCAGGAAAATTCTACCTAACAAACTTTTGAAAACAAAACCTATTTCTAAATTGGGTGAACCTTTATATTGATGAGAGAGTGTGAGTTCTGAGTTTACAGCAGCACAGATTGCCCCCACTTCTTCTCTGTCCTTCTGCGTCTCTCCTTTCTTCCTTCCCTTGTTTCCTGTTTTCTATATCTTGCATCAAATCCCTGCAACACTCCATCACATATGAGGGCCTGCATTAGGCCAGAAGGTTCATGATATCAGAAGAGTAAGGGGTATGGACAAATGGATCACTCTGTGGTCTTCCATAATGGACGATACAGAGAGTTCTGGGGCCACATTTCCTCTTACAAAATTGGCCATGATGGGGAGATGGGGAGGAGAGATAGGGGAATGAGACTGGCTCACAGAGGTGTTTGGGTTTTGCCTTGAAGGGGCAGGAGGTACAAGCCAAAAAGAGGAAACAGTGCATACAAAAGCTTAAATGCCAAAGGTAAATATCAGTGTCAGAGAAACAACATTTTCTTTTTCTTTTATTTATTTTTAAAAATATTTTATTGCATTTTAGGTTTTGGGGTACATGTGAAGAACATGCAGGATTGTTGCATAGGTGGGTGTTGAACAATGAGAACAACAGATTTTTTAATGTGATCTGAGTATAGGAACATGGCAGGGTTCAAGGCTTAGAGGAAGAACCAAGCAGACCACACTGAAATCAAAGGCCATCATCAAAAGGTCTGAAGCTAAAGACTGATAAGGCCAGATCATGTTTATTGAAGGATTTCGCTGGCCTTAACAAAGAGAACAGATCTGAGGGGAATTGACCTAAAATAAAGGAGACTAGTTATGATGTTTTTTTGACTAGTTATGGTTCCCTGTAACTCAAGCATTGTTCTAAGAACTTTAAATATATTTCTACTAGCTTAGCCCTCACAGAAATCTTAGGAGAAATGCCTTCTCTCATTTGTCAAAGAGAGAATAAGTAAATTGCCCAGGGTCACCCAGATAATAAATGGCAGAGCTAGGATTTGAACTCTTATTACTGGCTCTAGAAAATGAAGATCTAGATTAGATCCATGACCATGGGAGGTGGAAGGCATAGACCCTGGGGTCTGAATGGCAGGAAGGGTGAGGGAGGCAATAGACTTCCTCGGTCCCATTCACATTTAGGCCTGGTTTTGTGATCTGCTTTTCCCTCACTCCCATCGTGACTCCTATATTCTGTCCTCCAACAGCTTTGACACATCAGTGTCTCTAGGTCTGACCTCTTTTAGTAGGATCCTGAAACCAGGGTAGAGTTAGTCCAGAAGTTTTTGTAGTGGTCTGATATCCAGGCTCTGCAGTCAGATTGCTGGATTTGCATCTCTGCTTTCTACTTTTTAGTTCCTTGCTCTTTAAGACATGGTAGTAGATCAGCAGTATCAACTTGTTACAAATTCAGAATCTCAGGCCTCACCCAGACTTTCTTTATCAGAGTCTGCCTCTGATCAGTTGATTCTAGTTGTATTCATGTTTAAGAGGCACTGTTCTTTCTGTATAACTTGGAACAAATTATGTAACATCTCTCAATCTCCATTTTCCTCATCTGTAAAATACGGGGTTAGTAGTACCTTCTTCAAAGGGTGATTTGGAAGAATATTAGGTGTTTAGTTCAGAAGCATAGGACAAGCATCAAAAATGTCACTTACTTGATGAAATTACTCTTATTTCATTCTTTATGATAAAGACAAATTTTCATGTGCTGATTTACAGTTTACAAAGCAAAAATCCATTTTCTTAGCTGGTCATCATAACATCTTGTAAAGCAGATGAGAAATAAACTGAGGCTCTGAGAAATGGCATGACATACCCAGAGCTGTATTCGAAGTCTATCACAAATGCTCCATTTTCCATTTTTCAGGGAAATGGGACACAAGAACATACGTTGCTTCCTTCATTCTCTTTGGGCAGAGATATTTCATGGTGAAGAAGGAAAAGGAGGAGATAAGTTTACCAAACTCATGTTGTAAGTCAGTAAACTTTTGGAGATCTTCTGTACAGACAGACCATTAGTCTGCCAGATCTAAAGAGAACCAGAAATCTTTACTGCTACCTTTGCTCCTTCAGACCCACTTCCACCCTTCTTTTTCCTCTTTTATGCCTCAGGAGAACAACCTGTATAGACCTTATCAGTGGGTTCCTTTGTCTTCAAAATTCTGGATGAATTTCTTGGACAGGGACCCCCAGCAGAAGGTAGTGGGTGAGAAGTAAATGACAATGGATTATTTATTTCCCCAGCCACTTTTCTTTAGGTTGCTCAATGTTGGTGATATCTGGAAGCCCTCTCCATACCATTACACTATCTGGGGTTCAGTACTCACTCTCAATCCTGTCCCTTCAGGCCTCGCATTGGGGACAGCTCTCCATTTTGCAATCCCAGGGTACTCTACCAGAATTCCTTATACTTTATGCTCATCCAGCCCTCACCTATCAAATCCTTCTGTTATGACCCATTTAGAATGAACAATGTATTAGTCCATTTTCATACTGCTATGAAGAAATACCTTAGACTGGGTAAGTTTTTTTTTCTTTTTTTTTTTTTTTTTAAAGAAAGGGGTTTATTTGTTTGTTTTCTTTTTTTTTTGGGTAGCCTCAATATAATGGCAAAAGGTGAAGGAGGAGCAAAGGCTTGCCTTACATGGTGGCAGGCAAGACGGCATGTGCAGGGGAACTGCCTTTCATAAAACCATCAGATCTCATGAGACTTATCCATTATCATGAA
The DNA here is from genome assembly GCF_001604975.1 of Cebus imitator. Classification (NCBI taxonomy): domain Eukaryota; kingdom Metazoa; phylum Chordata; class Mammalia; order Primates; family Cebidae; genus Cebus; species Cebus imitator. The sequence goes on along the minus strand of NW_016107564.1, from coordinate 1,878,335 downwards.
CAGCACAGGAAAAACCTGCCCCCATGATTCAATTGCCTCCTACTTGATCCCTCCCACGTCTTGTGGGGATTATTATAATTCAAGGTGAAATTTGGGTGGGGACACAGAGCCAAACCATATCAAGCCGTCTATTTCCTTCCATGATGCTAACTGATAGAGACATGGAGGAGACACCATTTTCCAGAAGAAACCTGAGGCTCAGTGAGGAGAGCAGTGTATCTATCATCACATGATTGGTTAATGATAAAGTCAAGCCTAGAATCCAATCACATGAGTCCCATTCACTATTTTCTTATTATGGTATTCTCTTAGCCTTACTTTTTCTTTTACTTTCTTCCAAGGCTCCGTAATTAATTCTATATCCCCAAGTTTGCATTCTTCTTAAAGAGATTCTCCCATATTATATAAGCCTCTGACTTCATGCAGCTGAGAGCCTTCCCTTTGTCTTGAGAGAGAAGTCTAGACATGTAGAGCTTTAATACATCTTGACCATGCATCTTGGGCTTAAGCTAAGGGGATGCTAGGTGGGGAAAAGCTGAGGAGTCCTCAGGAGGTTCCAGCTCTAAAAAACCCAGCCACTCTTATGAGTTTATCCACTTGGCTTCTGGGACCAGCTTGCCTTCCTTTCTCTATTGCTTCTCCCTTTCCTATGTCCCACACAGCACTCCCTTCATTCCTGGCCACTGAATGGTGACACAGGTGCCCTTCTTACTATCATTTTACTAAGAAAGCACAAAAATTCTCTTGAAGTCTTTTGAGAATGTTACAGATGAGATTAGGAGTAAAGGAAAAAGAACATAAAAATCTGGGAATCCTCAAAATATGGGACTATTTGAAATTTGCTACTGCATAATCCTAGCCTTTACTGACTTGGATATGGAGGTAGCTCTTATCTTTCTTAGATCCTTTGTTATACAGGTATCCCTAATGAACACCTCTTTTGAAATTCTCCTAGGAATGGGCTCTGTAGGTGCCCATCAGAGTCACCATAATTTCCTTCACTTACCTCTCTCTTCTCCTTTAGGTAGGCTGTTGGGGCAAGGCAATGGTGACCAAAGTGGCTAGAGTAGCCACTTTGTATCATTACCATAAGATGACCTTGGGAATGAAGGTCACCCAGAATAGCCACAAAACTGCAAGGATATCTGCCCTTCATCATTGATTCATAGGGGTTTATTATTTTTCATTTCCTTAGTCTTCCCCAAACACCATGACCTGGCAAACTCTATGTCTCTATACTGTGGGTACCCCTGCCACAGCACCTCCTTCTCCAGTCCCTAAATGACAAATAAATACAAGTGCCACTGCATTCATGGAACCTTTAAAGCTTGACCCTTGTAGAAATACATCACTTCCTCCTATGAGGACCCACTTACATAAAATAATGTGCTCAATGCCTTACATAAAATAACAAAATGTGCTAACATCTGTTTATAGTATATATTTTTAAAATTTATTTTCTTTTTTTTATTGAAAAAGTCTTGCTCTGTCACCAGGCTCGAGTGCAGTGGTGTGATCTTGGCTCACTGCAATCTCCGTCTTCCGGATTCAAGCAATTCTCCTGCCTCAGCCTCCCGAGTAGCTGGGAATACAGGCGCGTGCCACCATGCCCAGCTAATTTTTGTATTTTTTTAGTAGAGACAGGGTTTCACCATGTTGGCCAGGATAGTATCAATCTCTTGACCTCATGATCCGCCCACCTCAGCCTCCCAAAGTGCTGGGATTACAGGTGTGAGCCACCGCACCTGGCCTACAGTATTGTTTTGTTTGTATATCACTTTTACGTATACTAAAGTCCTTGATTCTGATTTTTAATAGGTATTATGCCTATTTTATAGATGAGAAAACTAAAGGGGAGAGTTTTTGTGATTTTTTTTAAAGACCGCTGGCAATGTAACAATCATCCTTAGTCATAGCCTTGCTATAAAACAGTGGAAGAAGGAGTTTCAAAGTTTGGGAGGGTGCACGTCTGGAACTCCACTCCACTCACCCATCATTAATGGCATTGCCTACGGCCTTGATCCCTATAGAAAGAATGACTTTATGACAATAGAATTTAGCAGAAAGAATGAAATAAGCTCACGCAACCCTGGGCTCAAATCTGGGTTAGCTAAGCAAGTGACAACATCTCTGAGGCTATTTACTCAGTATTTTTAAGATTTTTAATAACATTGGCATAGACTGCTAATTTTCCCTCAGTATCTATTTCCTTCTTTCTTCTTAGGAATAGAAAATTACTATCTAAAATGAAGACTACATTTTCCAGCTATTCTTAAAGCCTTTGACTAAGCATTGGCCAGTGATATTCATGCTCAAGTGTCATAGGTTCTTACTTGGAAAATGCTTTTAAATTAATTTTTAAAATTTTTTATAGTCTTAGTGCGTACAAGTGCTATATTGTTACATGAATGTACTGCATAGTGGTAAAGTCTGGGCTTTTGGTATAGCCATTATCTGAATAGTACACATTGTACCTGTTAAGTAATTCCTTATCCCTCAACCCTCTCTCACCCTTCTGAGTCTCTGGTGTCTATTACACCACACTCTGTATCCATGTGTACTCATTAGTCAGCTACCACTTATAAGTAAGAGCATGTGTGTGGCTTTGACTTTCTGTTTCTGAGTTATTTCACTTAAGATAGGTGTAAGTTCATTCACATTGGTGCATGATTTTATTTTTTTTCTGGCCAAGTAGTATTTCATCATATATATGTATATACCACATTTTTCTGATTCAGTCATCCATTGATAGACACTTAGGATGATGCCATATCTTTGATATTATGGCTAGTACTGTGATAAACATAGAGGTGCAGGTATCTTTTTGATATTGTAATTATTTTTCCTTTGGGTATATACCCAGTAGTAGGATTGCTGGATCAAATGGTAGATCTGTTTTTAGTTCTTTGAGAAATTGCCATACTGTTTTCAATAGAGATGGCACTAAGTTACATTTCCACCAACAGTATATAAACATTTTCTTTTTTCCACATCCTCACTGACATCTCCTTTTTTTTTTTTTTCCGACTTTTTAATAATAGCTGTTCTGACTGGTTTAAGATGGTATCTCATTGCGGTTTTAACTTGCATTTCTCTGATGGCTAGTTACGTTGAGGATTTTTTCATGTGTTTCTTGGCCATTTGCATGTCTTTCTTTGAAAAATGACTGTTCATGTCCTTTGCTAATTTTTCAGTGATATGGTTTGTTTTTTGCTGATGAATTGAGTTCCTTGCAGTTTAGTCTTTAACCATCTTGAGTTACTTTTCATATATGGTAAGAGGTAGGGGTTTAGTTTCATTCCAATTGGTGAGCTAGTTTTCCCAGCACTATTTATTGAATAATGTGTTCTTTCCCTAGTGTGTTTTTGTCAGCTTTGTCAAAGATCAGTTGTCTGTAGGTATTTTGATTTATTTCTAGGTTTTCTATTCTGTTCCATTAATCTGTGTGTCTATTTTTATAGCAGTATCATGCTGTTTTGGTTACTATAACCTTGTAGAATAATTTAAAGTTGGTTAATATAATGTCTCCAGCTTTGTTCTTTTTGCTTAGGATTGTCTTTGTTATTTGGGCTCCTTTTTGGTTCCATATGAATTGTAGGGCTTTTTTTTTTCTCTAATGCTATGAAAAATGACATTGGTATTTTGATAGTCATTTCATTGAAACTGAGAATTGCTTTGAGTGTATAGTCATTTTAACAATATTAATTCTTCTAATCCATGAGCATGGAATGTTTTTCCATTTGTTTGTATCACCTACAATTTCTTTTATAAGCATTTTATAGTTTTCCTGGTGTAGATTGTTTACCTCTCTGGTTAACTATATTCCTAGGTATTGTTGTTGTTGTTATAACTATTGTAAATGGGATTCACTTCTTAATTTGGTTCTCAGCTTGATTATTTTTGATGTATAGAAATGCTACTGAGTGAAGGCATCAAAGTTGGAAAAAAGGAAGTCAAATTATCTGTTTGCTGATGATATGATCTTATACCAAGAAAACCCCAAAGAGTCCCCAAAAGACTTCCAGATTTGATAAACAAATTTTGTAAGTTTATTTATCAAATTTATTTATTTATTAGGTTTATTTAAAAAAGACAAGTGGATCACACCGTTTACCCTTATATGTTGCCCTCCTGGCTAGAATGTGGGCATAGTGGCTGGGAGCCAAAGCAATAATTTTGAACTCTAAAGAGATCACATTCTGAAGAGTGGAATGAAATTCACACTCAGAAGAGCTTGGGTTCTTGAAAATGTTTTGGAACAAAGTCAGTATATTAGCCTATTTTCTGTCTTGGAACTTAAATTGAGAGAGCAGTAAACTTTTGCTTAAGCCACTGTTACATTTTGAGTCACCCTTACTTTTAGCCCAGCTTCACCTTAACCATACATTATTCTTAGAGTCATACTGCATATTAGATATATTGTATTCAATGTTCCTGATACATGGTAGACATCAAATAGATACTAGTTTTTAGTAATATCATCTAGCGTCTCACGTATTACATATTTAGTAAGTTATTGAGAATTGTACCAAATAAAACTTACATTCCAGTGTAAATTTACTTGGTATATTAAATATAATATACCTTGGATGAAAAAAATACTCTTGGGTTATTCTTAATGGAAAGACAAAAAGATAGTTTAGGAACCTTAGTGTAAGTTCTGCCTGAAACCAAAGCTGGTCCTGTGATCAGCCAGCTTCTAGGACTTGCTCTTCATTAGTGGAAGATTTGGCTCTTCTCCCTAACCTGAGTGACTTGATATGGAAGCAGAAAGCTGGGTTCAGACGCCAAGCGTTCCACCATGCTTTGGTTTCATAGTCATACAGAACTCTGACTAATCTGACTATCCAGATAAGCCAATAGAAGAAGAGCTGAGAAATAAGAAGTCAGCTGGGTGTGGTGGCTCATGCCTGTAATCCCAGAACCTTGGGAGGCTGAGGTGGGTAGATCACCTGAGGTCAGGAGTTTGAGACCAGCCTGGCTAACATGGTGAAGCCCATTTCTACTAAAAATACAATTAATTAGCCAGGTGTAGTGGTATACACCTGTAACCCCAGCTACTTGTGAGGCTGAGGCAGAAGAATCTCTTGAACCCGGGAGAGAGAGGTTGCAGTGAGCTGAGATCATGCCATTGCACTTCAGCTTGGGCAACAAGAGTGAAACTTTATCTTAAAAAAAAAAAAAAAAGAAAGAAAGAAGAAGTCATAATGTGGGCAAATGAATTGGAAAGTAGGGGTGACATGAGTAGGATTTTTTGAAGCTTCAAGTGAAGCCATATTTTGGATTATCTCTAATTAGTGCACAGATCCTACCATGTCAAAAAGAAGGTATTGAACTTCACTATTTAAACATCTCACTCTGATTTGTTCTATTTTAGAAGGCTGTTAGTATGATAGAATGTGAAATATACATTTATTGAGTGCCCATCTATCATGTCTTTTACATATGGTATTTCCTTAGTCCAGTCCTCATTGTATCATTGTAAATTAAATATTATTGCCCCCAGTAGGAAGATTGGAAGAATGGAAACAAAACCAGGAGTGGCAAGCAAGTCATCTAAGGTCATAGAGTGTGTAAATAGCAGAACTGAGATTCACACCAATTCTGACTATATCTCCTATGCTCTTTAAAAATAAAGTCTCTTTAAACCCTTAGAAATGAGACCAGATTTTAAGAACCATCTTCTCTTTCCCTTGAGTCGGTTTGAATTCCCACCCTACCTATGACTAAGATGGGAAAGAATTAGCATTCTGATCCTCTCCCATCCCTGAAGGCACTGGCTCTGCCCCTTCTGGTAACCCCAATTCTGGATCCTAGCTCCGTTACCCCACCCTGACTTAGATGGTTTGATGAGCCTGTGGCAAGTTTGGCATTCAGGAGCTGCATCCTGCCCATTTGCTATCCGTGCTTTGGTTAAGAGCATTGCAGCCGCTGCATAATGACAATCTATAGGACTGCCACTCAGTACCCCTGCTATGAGTAGGAAGGCTCAGGCAGATAGTGGGAGGAAAGCAATGCCAGCTTAGTTCTTCCAAGGCCATATGAAACAAATAACCTGCTTAATAGGTTTTCTTAGAAAGGAAAACCTCATAGTCTGTCACTTTCAAGAGGCTGGAAGTCTATTTCTGAGCCTATGCCTGAAGACTAAGCATCTGAGTTCTCATGAAGAACTCATGGTAAAATGTCTGCAATTTATTTTGAAGCAATGTGATAGATGCAAGAATGGACATATTCCTTTTCACCTCTCACCATGTTCATGCCCTTTTGCATAAGCCTCTGCAGTATGTTCCATCAAGACATGCAGTCTTTCCCCCAATCTTTGGATCTGGGTTGGTCTGGTGATGTGCTTTGACCAATGAATGTAGCAGGAACTGTGAGATGCTAGTTCCAAGTATTTTCCCACTCACTTTTGGGACTTTGCCTGCTCCTGATGTAAATAAACAAGCTGGGGCTAGCCTGCCGGAGGATGAAAAACTGTGGAGCAGACAAACAATTGCAACCAAAGCTATCCTGGCTCAGAAGAACTCCCAGACTGCAGCTGAAGGGGTGACTCATGAGCCATGTTAAACTGTTATTGTTCTAAGCCAGAGCTTAAACATTGACAGAATGTTTAAAATGATTAAGTCACTGTGACAATAATAAAAACAGTGATAAAATTAATCACTGAGCATTGGGAAAGCTGATTATGAAGCAACTGCGGATACAGACATGTCAATGAAAATGGTTTTATAATAGAAAAAGCTTGCTTAACAGTGTGTTAAGTGCCAGGTACTGGGACAGCTACTTGAATACTTTTTCTCATTTTATCTTTACATCCATAAAAGCTGTCATTTTACTGAACTCAGTACCAAATACTGTGCCATTAAATTATATGTCATAACATTTTATTCCTATTATATCTACTATGTGAGTTATGAGAGATGTCTTATTATTTCCATCTTATAGGTAAAGAAACTGAGTCTCAGGGAGGTTAGGTGAATTGAGTAAGGCCTAAGTTACAAGCTGAAAAGTGGCAAGATTCACCTCCGATCTGAATCTCACAGCTGTGATTTTTTATCCTTGAGTTTCTACTTTCCTAACTAGCTTTCAAGATAGGTATTTTTATACCCTATTTTTAGACGATAACTTGGAGCTTTAGGGACATTAAATAACTTGTCTAAGAATAACCAGTTAATAAGTTGAAGACTTGAGTTTTAAACGTAGGACTCACTGACCCCACGCTTACTATAAGCACTCTGTTAAGTGCCAGGAATTGGGCCAGGTACATATTCATTGTTAAGAAATATATCCTAAATGGAGAAGAGCATGTTTATATCTGTGCTAGGATCATGTTATTTCTTTGTTTTAGAAACTTGTTCTGTTCTGTTGAGTGTTTTCGAAGCCCATGTTTTCCAAACCCCAAACTGTAACAGAAAGCAGGTTGTAAAGGAACTGGTGAGAGTTATTGCCCAGAAAAACCAGCTGGGAAGCATTTCAGTGTCAATCTTATTATTGCTTTTAAATTAGCAGTAACTTCAAAAGCCTTTGAAGTAGCTGGCAGGGAATGCCTGAACTGGGGAAAACAATCATGACAGGGTATTCTCAGCAGGCATGTGCTTTATAAACGTTCCTTCTCTTTATGCCTTGGCACTGCGAAAGGTTAGAAAGGCGGTGCAGGGATTGTAGCAGGAAGCTTCTAGCTGACGTGGATTGCCAGGAAGACCCAATTAGCCTGTCCCTCTCAGTAGCTGAAGTTCCAGCAGAGGGAATAAATTATTTGTGGCAGTGGCTGAAGCTGCTGACAACTTTAGAGACCACCTGCATGGTCTTCCCAAGTCAAGCTGACTAGCAGGCCCTGAGAAACTCTAACCCCAGGGGCCTGATGAATTCCAACCTGAGAGTAGAACTAAGTTAAATTGAATGGTGTTTTTCAAAACACCTGAAAAATAAGGTGTTTCCTCTCTCCCACACTGAATCCTCCATCTGAAGACATCCACTGGCCATCCTCTAAGTCTAGGTTTAGAGCTTACTTCGTCTTTGAAATCTCTGACTTCTCCTTGGATTTCTCTCTCTTCAAATAGAGCTCACTCATATTTTTCTCCATCCATCCATCCATCCATCTGTCTAGCATTGAACAACTTCCCACTCTATGCCTAATGTACCAGGCCTTGCCGATACCACTGATTCTAAAGCGGACAAGGTCCTCTGCATGATGCTTTAGTTTTTTTGAAGAGTTTAGAGACTACCCAATGGGCAGACCAAGTATGCACCTGAGACAAAAACAAAACAGGGACAAGAAGAAATTGTTTAGAAATAATATGACTTTTTTTTTCACACAAAATAACTCTTTTATTAATATGGGAAAAATCACAACTAGTTTGAAATTCCTTACACATATTTATGCTTTAGGGTGATTTATATTGAATTCCATATCAGAAGAGGAATCACAATCTTTCCAAAGCTTGGGGTCTGAAAAGGATAGCCTTCGTCCTTGTAAAGAGAACATAAGCATTTAGCTAAGTTATCTGATAAGGAATACTTGTGAGCTGTGGAATGAAGAGGAGTGTGTATGTATGTGTGTGTGTGCATGCGTGCATAGGTATGCATGTGTGTACATGTGCATGCATGCATATGTATGTGCAAGTGTGTGCATGTGTGGTCAGGGAAGCCTAGTGGAGAATAGATCAATTATTCTATATGCTTTCATAGTATCAAAGTCATATTTCCATTCTAGTTTCTGTTTAAATTAATCATATACATGTTGGTTTGCAGCAGATGCTCTGGGGTCCCATCCATCCTATATCCTCTTGGCACTCACCATTCTAGTGCATGCCTACAGTGTCATACTCCAAGCACCTGCAACTTTCAGCCTGAGAGAGTTTTCTGCATCACAGGCAGGGAAGCCAAAAGTGTAAGGGGATTATGGTCCCTGGGAGCAGCCCTCCCCTCAACCAGTGATGGATGGGAATTAGATGATAAGACTTCGGACTTCCCCCTTGCTCTTCTCATGATAGTGAGTGAGTTCTCATGAGATCTGGTTATTTGAAGCTGTGAAACTTTGTAGAACTTCTTCCTTCATTCCCTCTCTTGCTCCTGATCCACCATGTGAAGAAGGTGCTTGCTTCCCCTTCGCCATGCTGCCACGATTGTAAATTTCCTGAGGCTTCCCCAACCATGCCCCCTATATAGCCTGTAGAACTGTGAGTCAATTAAACCTCTTTTCTTCACGAACCCATCTCATCACCCCTTGGGCAGGGTCACTTGGAGGCATGTTCTACAAGATGTTCCAGAGTTGCCCAGGTAAAACAGCTCTGCACTAACCGGCATGAAGCATACCCTTCATTAGCTTCCTTCCCTGACCAGTCTAACTCTGCTACTTACACACTTGTGACAGCTGTCCTGGGATGGCCTACAAATAGACGTCTTACACACCCATCCTCGTCTCAGAGTCTGCCTGTAGGGGAATCAAACCTAAGGCAATGACTCTCCTCTCAAGGCAAAGCTGAATCTAATACAAATCCTGGCACACAGACTTAATAAATGTCCAGCAAATGAATTAATGAATAAATAAATGGAAAAATAAATGTGAGTGACTGATAGTACTTTCCCCCACTTTTTAAAAAAATTGAACCCAAATAAATCTCTAAATAATAACATTTTGGAAGAGAAAATATAATTTTCTTGGGAGGTAACTGATGTGTGATTTGGCCTTTGTAGCATGGGAGGCACCCAGGCTAGACTTAGAGGAAAAAGTGAAGCTGTGTTGATGTTCTCTTTCTCCCTTCCTTACCCTGACTTCTCCTCCCTTATGGTACCTACAAAGATACAAATAACAACCTTCCTTGCCTTAGTGACAATTTTGATTAGATTCAAAGATTTCATGGAGGATGTATCTCAAGATAAAGACTAAGGCGATTTGCCAAATCCCTTGTAATTCTCAGAAAAGTGGCGCTATTTATTTATTCAATTCATTTGTCTGTAAATGTATTCATTCAGTAATTTACTTATAAATTTGGTCATTGCGTAATTGATTGATTCATTCACTCAGTCCCTAGCTGACTCTGAAAATTTTGTGCAGAGAAGCTGATCCTTAGGCACATGGTCCCTAGAGACCAAATGCCTAGATCCTGGCTGTATGACATTGGGCAAGTAACTTAGCCTATCTGACCTTCAGTCTCTTCACGTGTAAAATGGAGACAGAGAGTATCTCCTTGCTGAGAAGGTGAACTGATTGGCAGTATATGTATAGAGCTCAGAATAGTGGCTGCACATAATCAGTGTCAGGGCAGCAATCACCTTCATCCTGTTTTTTGAATTAAGACATCTGTGCTGGGTATTGCTCACGCCTTCATTTTCTGTTTCACTTCCTTTATTCTATTTTTAGTTTTCTTCTCCACAACAGAAAGACCACATCAAACTGGGGGAACTTAGTGTCCCAACTTCCAAATTAGTCCTGAAATTTTAACTTTGACATGCTGTATCCTGGCTGTTGCCAAAAGTTGAAAAAACTGCCAAGTGGATAAAATATGTCTATTGTACGTTTTCAACTCCATTTGGGGGCTGCTTGTGTAGAACCTTCAAGCCACATTGATACAGTTTGGCTCTGTGTCCCCACCCAAATCTCATGTTGAAGTATAATCCCCAATGTTACGGGAGGGACCTGATGGGAGGTGATTGGATTATGGGGGTAGAATTCCCCCTTGCTGTTCTCCAGATAGTGAGTTATCTTGAGATCTGCTTGTTTGAAACTGTGTAGCATTTCTCCCTTCTCTCTCTCTTTTCTACTCCACCATGTGAAGAAAGTGCTTGCTTCCCCCTCACCCTTCTGCCATGATCGTAAGTTTCCTGAGATTTCTCCAACAATGTTTCCTGTACAACCTGTGGAGTTGTGAGTCAGTTAAGCCTCTTTTCTTCATAAATTACCCAGTCTCAGGTAGTTCTTTATATCAGTATGAGAACAGATTAATACACAGACTTCAGCTGTTTCAAGTTTTCCTTCCCTCTTTTGATTCCTAAGAGTTCCAGCTTCACTTCTGCTTCTTTTATCAAACCAGCCCTTTCTGCTGGGTGTGAGGGGATTAGCCCAGAACAATAATTGACACAAGGAGTGAAAGAAGCTGTAGTTTTTAAGGAGTATGTCATTTTGGTGGCTCCAATATTTAGACTGTGCAAAAGAGTACAATAGATATTAGATAGGCATCAAAAAATTTCTGTCACAGTTGATTCTTTAGCTACCCACCCTCTGAACCTACATTTTTTTATATGTAGAATATAATCCCCACCCAAGATAGAGGACCTTGGTATCTCCTCCAGGTGCTGTATTTTCTGAAAGTCTAGGATCTTGGAAGATGTGCAGTTCTCTTCACCAGGTCTGATTTTGTCTTCTTAAACCCCAGTGACCTATACACTAACACAACCTATCTGCTTCTCGCTCCCTGTGCACCAACAACCAACAGTGAAGCAGAAACAGCATTTTTGCCAAAAGAACCTCCACTCAGTAAAGGAGAGGGTTGGACAAACTCAGCAACCGCAAGTCCATAACAAATAACATCTCTTGTGGGGCAGTTTCTTGCTTAGTAACTTAGAAGGTTCCTGTTCCATATGCTTCTGGAAAGTTCCACATACAAGTGACCACAGCCCCAAATCTCTTCCAGCTAAAGGTTTTAAACCTGATGGCTCTTGGATATAAATCGTAATTCTCTGTGATCTGTCCATTGTTCTCCCGAAGCTTGATGGCCATCTGAAACAATAGGCTTTGGTTAGGAAGAAATTAGCTTATTTTTATTTCACAAACAAGTTTATTTGATGCTAAGGCTGCAGCTGCTGATAACAGATTCAGGTTAGATGATAATCTTTCTAGACCTCCAATTATGGCCTCTTAGGTAGCCTAGATTATAATCTGCAGAAAAAGGAAGGCTTCATTTCTTGCTATTCTTTTTGTAAATGGATAGATGTTGTTTGACTTTATTTTTTGTGAAACTTTGTTGAAAGTGGCAGACAGTGTTATCACATATTAACTATGGTAAGCAACTATGATGGTCCCTAATCATCCCTACCTTCTGGAATTTACTTATGTAATCTACATCCCTTGAATGTGGGCTGAATTTACTGATTGACTTCACAACACAACGGGCTGATGAATGCCACTTGTGAGATTAATATTTGGGTGTACTCTCTCTCTTAACCTGTCACTTGATCTCTCAGGAAAACCATCTTCCATGTTGTGAGCTATTCTCTGGAGAGATCTATATGACGAGAAATTGAAGGAGGCCTTTGATAAATATCCAATGAGAAAATAATGATCTTTGTCCAATAGCCTGTGAATAACTAAATCTTGCTAACCTCATCAGCGAGCTTGTAAGTGGATCTCCTGCAGTTGAGTCTTCAGATGAGAATGTAGCCCCAGGAAAAATCTTGATTACAATTCTAAAAGAAATCTTAATCCAGAGAGACCCAGCTAAATTGTGCTTAGATTCCTGACCCACAGGAACTGTCAGATAATAAATGTTTGCTATGTTAAGCTGCTAAGTTTGGGGGGTAATTTTTATGCAGTGATGGATAACTAATATACCAACATTCTTGACCTTTTCTTTCTTCTGTCCTAATGATATAGCCTAAGTGAGTGTGTGGTCTGTGTTCAAACTTCTGTTAGTCAATAGGCTGGCAAACTGTTTTGCTATCATATAGCATGGGACATCAGCTTTTCTACCTACAATCCTAGTCCATAATATTTGCCTGTAGGACTTTAGGCAATAAGGTAATACTATATTTTAGATTTTATTTCTCATAGTACCTCTCTTGTAAGAAATAAATGCTATATCATTTAATATTAGGTTCAGCTGCATCTAACAGAAACTCCAAAAATTCAGTACAATACACAAGAAAGATGTTTATTTCGGTATCATCTAAAAGAAGCCTAGCAGTAGATAGTCTAGGACTCCTTTGCTTTGGTGGTACCATATTCATTGGTGTCCCAATCTCTTTTCTTTCCTCTCCTGGAGCTTGGCATCTATCATCAAGAGCACCTCATAGCTGAAAATGACTGCTTTGGCTAAATCCATCCTATCCTCATTCTAAGCCACAGAGGATGAAGTAGGTAAATCATCCTAGCAGAGTCAGCACCCTTGAAGGACTCTTCTCACAAGTGTTTTCCATAAGTATTTGTATAATAGATAAAATATGTTTAAAAAGCAGGAGCCCTTCTAAATCATCTACTCCAATATTTCCCCAACTCCAGAAATTTTCATTCCACTTTTATGATTTTGCAATATTTGATGCTATCCATCCAAGTGATTACTTTATGTTGAATCATATAGTGAAAGTTATTTCCTTACATTTACATACCATCTGTACTGTCTTGATATAATGTGTTTTTCAATCAAGTTACTTTTTAAAACTGAAATAACTATGTCTAAAATAAGAGCAATATATTGTTATCTTCAATTAAAAAGCAAAACTTTACATAAAAATTATGAAAAACAGTAAAATGAAACAAATTTATAAAATCATACACAAATACCAAGTCAGCCAAGAGCTATGAACCAGACACTGGTCTCCTATTTTGTTTATTAAAAGTGAAGATTAGCAAGTTCCAGATGGCAGCTACCTCCTAAAGAGAGGTACTTTCTTACTACACTATTTAATTATAATTTATGTAATGTCCTGTCTTTGTACCACCTAAATTGTCTCAATTTTACTAGAGATCTATGCTCCATACTTGGGATACTCTGTTACATTCTTGTGAGCGGTGAGGAAACCAGTTTTCTAGAGGCTCCATGTGATTCTCTGATGGCTCCTTGCATATTTGTAATGTTCGCAAAATATTAATTGCCTGATACCAGAGTCAGATGTTTCAGGGTCTGTATACACCTCTTAGACTGAGATCTCAGAAGACTAAGCTTGATTGATCTTAGTCCATAGGGCAACACCCAGGGCCTGCCCTCTAGAATCAATAGATTTTGTTGGTTGGAACAAATGGAATTGCTAAGGATACACAGCTATGTACAAAGATGAAACTGAGGCCCACATCTTCTGTGTCCTCATTCATGGTACTTTCCAAGTCATGTTTTTAAGGAGAGGTCAATCTGTTTCCAAGTACAGAGATAAAAGGGATTTTAAAAAGTACTGATTTTTATTTTTAAAGCTCAAGGTTACTCTTGCTTTTAAAATGATAAACTTCTGTGTATGTAATAATAGGTTAAAAATAAATGACTCCAAGTGCAAATCTCTGGCAAAGTTAGTTTGATCATACCATTGTTTTTGATGATGACAGTAATAATGAGAATAGCTGTTATTTACTGAGAATCTTCTGTGTTCTAGGAACAATTGTGAGCACTGGAGTTTTCACATGAGTCAGATACAATTACTTTTTCCATTTTATTCACAAAAAACTGAGGAACACATAAGAAACATAGCCAGCAGGTGTTGGGACAGCTTGCATGAGACTTATCTATTTCTTGGCCTCACCAGTTTTTTTGTTTCAGGGGTTGCTGTAGCAACAAGCTCAGTCTGAGTTTCAGTCACTTCAGGCACAGATGACTTGACCTCACCTCACTCAAGCACCCTATGCCTGCTGCCTTCTGTCCTGGGGCTTCTCTGTGACCCCAACTCCACAGTATCTTTAGTCACCTGTGCATACCCAGCCCACAAGAACTGGAGAATTAATGCTCCATGGGGCAAACCTTTGATCAGTAGGAGGCAGAATTGAGTAGACTGATTATTACCCTAGACAGGCTGTGCAAACATACATTTTATATGTTTTCTTGAAGAACAGTCCTACAGACTAGTTGTACCTTGTGGCAACCAAATTGATAATGCATCTTTTGTTAGCCCAACTTATATTCCTGTTTGTTCCCCCTTTTCCCTAACTTCTACCCTCTGGGATACATAATAAAGAACTATCACATTGAGTATTAACCTGTGGCTCTGTTTTCCAAACTGAGGCTATAACAGCCTGTGTTTGTCTGATTCCTAAGCCCATACCCAGGACATTGTGCTGTATTGGTTCTAGGCATGAATCTTCAGGATGGTCTGACTCCCTGATGAGACACTAATGACATTTTGGAATTCTGATCATGTATCCCGTCCCTTTTCTCATTTCTTATCTCAAATCCTGAACTTTGAGTTCTGTTAATTAAGGAACTACTGTCAACTCTGGTTTTAGCCCCTCAAAGACACTTGTTTCTTTGTTGGAGAATGCTTCCTGTTTTCTTGTCTATTACTTTCTGCTTCCTTTCCTAGCTCCTACTCACCTTCCAAAATTCAATCCTCATGGCCTTTTCTGATGCTGTTATTCCCACTACCCTCAGCTTCTCTTCCCTGTACCTTACCCTGATGTTCTCGCTCATATGTCGCCATCTGTTTCCTGTTTGCCCTTCTAAGGCAGGTGTTGTGTCCCACTGACATCTTTATCCTAAATGTGAGTATGGGGCCTGCCGCAGAGTATACACTAAATGAAGGTGATGGTGGAGTGACTAGTTGATGATGGCCTCAGATTCCAGTTTTTCCCTGACACCTACTGTCATGGGCTTCTGAGCAAGTTACTTAACGGCTGTGAGCCTCAATTCCTAACATGTAAAAAGGAAAGAATGATAATAGCTTCAATATATGTTCTTCTATAGATTAAATTACATAAAACTACGAAGCTACAACATTATGAAAACAATTATATTGATTTTAGTAAGAGACAAATAAATGTTGGCTACTTTTATCAATAATAAATTAATTTTATTATTCCCTTCTAAAAGAGTAGGGAAGAAGTCAGAAGTCATTGGGGGGACTCATTAAAACTGTGCTTAAACCTAGGCTAATTGTCACCTAGGTTTAAACACAGGTATAATGAGTACCCCCAATGTTTAGGGATTCCTGGGGCTCTATTCAGACCCCACAAGCTTATAGACAAAGTCAGCCTATTCCCTTTTACTGGTACCCCCATGTGCAAGGAACTGCACACTGAGTTGGGGCTTTGGACATGGTTAAAATTATTGTCTGTTGTCAGTGAGTTCATAATCCAGCAAGGCTAAGATATTAAGCCTGCAACCTTTTATGATGACCACTTTCTCTTCCATTTTGAGGATAAATGTATTTCTACAGCAAAATATTTGTTGTACAAATACTATATCCACAGCCCTGTCTAGGTGTCAGGGATAGTGCAGTGAATTTATAGTTTGATCATTTGAAATTCATCTACAGTGGAAAAGACAGACCAAAAGCATACAAAGAAACACACAATCAAGATGAAGAAAAGTGGATGTCCAATCACTTTTTACCACACAAAAGAATTTCAGGAATGTACATCAGATTGTGAAAGTCCAGGCAAGAAAAATCGGCAAGGAGAGAGTCCAGGGAAGAAAAATGGGCAAGGCTGGAATGACAGGCTGGGGACAGAAGGACAATGGCTGTCTTGCTTGTGAGGATTCTTTTCCATCACAGAAACCAAACTGGAGATGTTTTAGATGGAATGGAGGTGGACTTGTGTGACAAAGTGTGTGAGCCGAAAGAGAGGGCCCCAGAACAACTGGACCCAAGCTTAAATACCTCACTTCTCTCTTCTGCCTCTAACTTTCTATCTTGCTTTTTAACTTCCCTCAAACTCCTCTCTCTCTCCCTCCCCCCCCCCTCCCTCCATCCTTCCCTCCCTCCCTCCCTGTTTGTGTATTTTCTTATTTCAAAGATGAAATGTGGAATTCTTATGTGGTGAGAAACAATCATAGATATGTATAGAACTATTTCTTTCTAGCCTAATGACTTGAAATAAAGAGGAACTTTATTGTTTTTTAAAAAATAAATCCCAGATAAGATGTATTGGCTTTATTTAAGTCAGTGGTCTTCCTGGATCACCAGCCACAGTGACAGGGGTTGGGGAAATCTAATTGGCTAACTTGGGTTACTTGCCCATCTGCATCTGAAGTGGCATCAGGCATCAAAAGATCACATCCAGACCCAGACCCAGACCGAATCATAGCCCCAGAGCTTTGAAAGCCATACTAAGGCGTTCGGGTTGTATTTGAGGGTGACAGAAATTATTTTCTGGTTCTAGACAGAAGGGTGAAATGGTCAGATGTATCTTTAGAAAGAGCGCCCCAGGAGCAGAATGAGGAAATAGTTGAGTTGGTGGGGCAAATGTGAAACTGGAAGACCCATTATAATGCTAATTTCAGAGTCCAAGTAGGGCCTTAGAACAGGAGCTGTATACAAGGTGGTGGAAGTGTGGGAGAATGAAGGAGAAAACAGATGATGTCTCCCAGTTGGAGACAGATAGAAAACCATTAGCCACTGCTGGGTAAATTGTTGACAAGGTCTTTTAAGAAGTCATTCTGGCTTAGCACCTGGTCAGTATCTTAGAATGGGATGCTTTTAATGGAGCTAAATTATGAACAAATTACAAAAACCCATTCTAATGATTAAGAGTAATACTACGATTTAGTAAATATTTATTGGACACTCACTGATATAGTTTGACTGTGTCCCCAGCCAAATTTCATCTTGAACTGTAGTTTGCATAATCCCCACATGTGGTGGGAGGGACCTGGTGGGAGGTAATTGAACGCCCATGCTACTCTCATGGTGGCAAGTTCTCATGAGATCTGATGGTTTTATAAGGAGATTCCCCTTCACTGGGCTCTCATTCTTCTTCCTGTTGCCATATGAAGAAGGACATATTTTCTTCCCCTTCACAATGATTGTAAGTTTCCTGAGGCTTCCCAAGCCCCATGGAACTGTGAGTGAGTTAAACCTCTTTTCTTTATAAATTACTCAGTCTAAGGCAGTTCTTTTTAGCAGCATGAGAACAGACTAATACAGTAAATTGATACCTGTAGAATGGGGTGCTGCTATAAGGATACCTGAAAATGTGGAAGTGACTTTGGCACTGGGTAACAGGCAGAGGTTGGAACATTTGGAGGGCTCAGAAGATAATAGGAAAATGTGGGAAAGTTTGGAATTCAAAGACTCGTCGAATTGCTTTGCCCAAAATGCTGATAGTAATACGGACACTGAAGTCCAGTCCGAGGTGGTCTCAGATGGAGATGAGAAACTTGTTGGGAACTGGAGTAAAGGTGACTCATATTATGCTTCAGCAAAGTGACTGGTGGCATTTTGCCCTGTGCCAGAGATATGTGGAACTTTGAACTTGGGAGAGAAAATTTAGGGTATTTGGCAGAAAAAATTTCTAAGTGGCAAAGCATTCAAGAGGAAGAAGAGCATTAAAGTTTGGAAAATTTGCAGGCTGATAATGTAATAGAGAAGAAAAACCCATTTTCTGAGGTGAAATTCAAGCCTGCTGCAGAAATTTACATAAATAATGAGGAGCAGAATGTTAATCATCAAGACAATAGGGAAAATGTCTCCAGGACTTTTCAGAGAGCTTCATGGTAGCCCCTGCCATCAGAGGCACAGAGGCCTGCTAGGAAAAAATGGTTTCGCGGGCCAGCCCAGAGCTCCCCTGGTATGTGCAGCCTAGAGATGCAATACCTTGCGTCCCAGCCACTCTAGCCATGGCTAAAAGAGGCCAAGGTACAGCTTGGGCATGGTTTCAGAGGCGGTATGCCCCAAGCCTTAGTTTCTTTCATGTGGTATTGAGCCTGCAGGAGTGCAGATGTTGAAAACTGAGGTTTGCAAACCTCTGCCCAGAATTCAGAGGATGTATGAAAATGCCTTGTTGTCCAAGCAGAAGTTTGCTGCATGGTCAGAGTCCTCATGGAGAACATTTGCTAGGGCAGTGTGGAAGGGAAATGTAGGGTTGGGACCCCCACACAGAGTCCCCACTGGAGCACTGCCTAGCGGATCTGTGAGAAGAGGGCCACTATCCTCTAAACCCCAGAATGGGAGATCCTTGAACAGCTTGCACTGTGTGCTTGTGAAAGCCACAGACACTCAACAAGAGTCTATGAAAGCAGCTTGGAGGGGAGCTGTATCCTGTAAAGCCACAGGTACAGAGCTGTCCAAGGCCATGAAAGCCCACTTCTTTTATCAGTGTGATCTGAATGTGAGACATGGAATCAAATGAGATCATTTTGGAACTTTAAGATTTGGCTGCCCTGCTAGATTTCAGCGTGCATGGGGCCTGTAACCCCTTTGTTTTGGCCAATTTCTTCCAATTAAAAAGGGTGTATTTACCCAATGCTTAAACCCCTGTTGTATCTAAGAGGTAACTAACTTGCTTTTTTTTTTTTTTTACGGGCTCATAGGCAGAAGGGATTTGCATTGTCTCAGATGAGACTTTGGGCGACTGTTGGAAGGGCATGATTGTGTTTTGAAATATAAAGACATGAGATTTTAGAAGGGCCAGGGGCGGAATGATGTGGTTTGGCTGTGTTCACAACCAAATCTCATCTCAAATAGTAGTTCCCATAATCACTATGTGTGGTGGGAGGAGCCCAGTGGGAGGTAATTGAATCATGGGGGCAGTTTCCTCCATGCTATTCTCATGAGAGTAAGTAAGTTCTCATGAGATCTGTTGGTTTTATAAGGGACTCCCCCTTCATTCAGCTCTCATTCTTCTCCTTCCTGCTGCCATGTGAAGGACATGTTTGCTTCCCCTTCTATCATGATTGTAAGTTTCCTGAGGCCTCCCTAGCCCCACAGAGCTGTGAGTCAATTAAATCTCTTTTCTTTACAAATTACCCAGTCTCAGGCAGTTCTTTATAGCAGCTTGAGAATGGACTAATACCCCTACTGTGGACTATGTCTGAGGCTTTTTGTAGTTTTCATGCTGAATAAAACAGGATTCTGTCAAAAAATAGCAGCAAATATTTGTTTTTTTGAAAAGAACACCGTGTACTTACACTCTTATCTGTTTCAGCCTTCAACATGGGCTTGTTAGGTAGCAAAGAGGAGATATCCTGCATTTACACACTTTCTTGGAGAAGTGAACTGACTTCCTCCATAAATAGTGGAGCTCTACAGTTCTGCACACTCTCATCCCTTGAAACCCATGAGTCTTGGCTCTTTTCAGTCTCACAAAGCCAAGTGACTCCCTTAGCTTAGTGACTTACAACAGTGGGCTAGTAAATATTGAACAACAGGCTCTCTGAGCAGCTTTTACTAATTTGCATGGTGTGAATATTCCCTCCTGGCTGATTTCAAACCATCAGCATGATGTCACTGAATGTAGACGGAAAGAGATGTGTGCACACTGGGTTCTACTGAGCTGGAGGGTTCAATGACCGCATCAGGCAGACCACAGCCTAGACCTTGGTTGGGAGAGTGGAAATCCATTCTCTGGAAGTTCAGTCCACATGGTCAGTTATGGTGTGTCTTACATGAAGAGTATATTGAAGTCCTAATGCTCAGTACCTCAGAATGTTAACTTATTTAAAAATGAGGTCATTGTAGATGTAATTAGTTAAAATGAGGTCATACTGGAGTAAGGTGAATTTCTAATCCAGTATGAATGGCATCCTTGTAGGAAGATAGCCAAGCGAAGACACAGAGACACAGGAAGAAGGCTATGTGCAGATGAACAGAGAGATCAGAGTGATGCATTTTCAGACTGAGGAATTCCTCTAACTACCAGAAGCTAGAAGAGGCAAGGAAGTCTCATCCCCTTGGAGCTTCAGAGGTAGCATGGCTCTGCCAACATCTTGATTTCAAGCTTCCAACTTCCAGAACTGTGAGAAGATACATTTTGCTTGTTTCAAGTCATCTAGCCACATTTTGGCTGCTTTAGGAAACTAAAGGTCCCTGTGCTTTCTTATACCCTGTACCCTCTGGTTTGAAATATGGCTGCCTTTGAGAAAAATCCTAATTTTGTGAGTTTTAAGGTTAAAGTGATCTCTCATTCCACTCCTTCCCCATTTAGACCATATCATAGGAATCTAGTGCAATTATTTAAAATATAGGAGAATCCATTGCTTTATAGACCTAAAAAAGTTATATTAGTTAAACACGTATTAGGTATCAGGTACTATACCACCGGTTTTTCATTTATTGCCATGTTTTTTTTTTTTTTTTTTTTTTTTTTTCACAACAACCTGTGAATAGGTATAATTATCCTCATTTACAAATGGGGAAACAGAAGCTCAGTGATGTTGGTTAACTTGCCTGAGGTCACAGAGCTCATGAAGGACAGCAGGGAAGACAACTCAGGTATGGTGAGCAGTCACAGATACAACATCACATCTTAGCGCTCCACCCTGTGGCTGATTTGTGGGAGTCCCAATAGGCTACAGCTGCACAAACACCTCAGTGAATGCCCCATCTGTGCCCAGAGATAAAATGGTATTTGAGGAAAGGAGAGGAAAGGCTGAGGGCAGTCAATTAAATAAGTAACCCTGCATCCCCTTGGTGAGCTGCTCCACAATGGGTGGTTGCCATTTCCATGTGGCAAATAACGATGAAGGATCCGCAATGATATCACAATATGCTAACCTTAATTCTTCATGTGCATGCAGCACTGAACAGCTGTGACAAATTTTCTATTAAATGATTCTTGTCTGTTCACAGGCTCTGGAGCCAGGCAGAGCTGGATTCAAATTCCAGCCCTGAACCTTATCAGCAGTAAGCTTTTTAATCATTCATGAGTTGCTTTACTTCCACCTTTTATAACCTCATAGGGGTATTGGGAGGTTTCAGTTAGGTGACTGGAGTGTGTGCAGTGCATAGTAGGTGTCAAGGGAGAAACGCTGACTGCCAACTCCTTGGTTTCTTATGGAGTTACCCTCAATACTTCTGACCTGTGCCACAGTTTTCCTCCCCACAGAGTGCATAGCCATGGTGAGAGACTCATGCTGGGAAACAGGAGAGAAGCAAATTGACCAAAAGTTCCAAGCACGTGCCTCAGTTTCCCCATCTGCCTCCCCTGGACCCATGCTGCACCACTCTGCATTTGTCATTCCTCTTATGGGTTGCATTGTGTGCCCACAAAGAACATGTTAAATTTCTAACCTCTGGTACCTGGCAACATACCGTATTTGGAAATTATTTGGGTCTTTGCAAATTTGATCAAGTTAAGATGAGATCATTAGGATGGGTCCTTCCTCCAATATGACCAGCATCCTTCTAAGAAGAGAAAAACACCATCTGAAGACAGAGACACATGGAGAGAATGCAACATGGCCACGGAAAGAGGTTGAAATGCTACATTTTCAGGTCAAGGAAGCCCAGGGCTACCAGAAGTTGGAAGAAAAAAGGAAGGATCTTTCCCTAAGAGCTTACAAGGGAGCATGGCCCTGCTAACACCTTGATTTCAGACTTCTATTCTGCAGGCCTGTGAGAGAATAAATTTCCCTTGTCTAAGCCACCAAGTATGTGGTATTCTAAAGCAGCCCTGGGAAACAAATATTCCCCACCAACATGCATGTTACCTTGTGTTGCTGAATGAATGAGTGAATAAAGGAATGAGTGCCTCTGTGTGTGGTTTCTCTTAGCCAGAATGGAGATGGGGGCTGTTACAGAACACAGAAGTGTTTTTCTGTTAACACCTGAGGTGAATAAGTGTAGGTAGGGTACTCTGAAATAGGAAGACAGGGGAGGGAACCAGTGTACATTGAGCACATCCTATGTGTTTGTTCCTCCATCACATGCATTGCAAATGTCTCCTTTAGTCTGTGAACCCTGTAAGGTGGGTGTTGTTATTCTAGTTTTCCAGATGGGAAAACTTTAGTTAGAGAGAGTCGACTCTCAGCTTAAGGTCTGACAGGGATCAAGGGGCCGAGCAAATTCCAAACAGAGGTCAGTCTCATTCCAACTCCCACCTGTGATATTTCTACTTGATGCAAAGTGATTGAGGCAATAAAAATCAGGTTGTGATAGGTAAAATTTCAGACAGAGGTGGCTGTTATCAGTGATCCTTGCACTTGCTCTGAAATGAGGAGAAAGGAGAGTCTTGATGGAGATACCTGATTAAGGGGTAGAGCGGTAGCACAGCAGAGTTTATGTGGATAGACCTAGAGCCATTCTATCCAGGTTCTGGTGCCAGCTATGTCCACATTAACTAGCTGAGTCCCTTTGCAGCATTACTCCTTCTATGTTTAGGATTCCTGGCATTGCAATAACAGGGACAGGGACTATAGGGCTGTAGTGGGGGACTAAGTGATCATCACAAAAGAAGTTAGAACCGAGCTTCCTACATAGCGAACATGACAAAGTGCTTGTTGCTCCTTTTTTTTTTTTATGATTACTTAAAATGTGACCCGTGCCAGGTTTTCTCCTCTCCATAAAAGCACAATGATACCACCAGCATGAATGACTGTCTTCTTTGCGTGGCTCTCAGGACATCTTGCTGATCTGTTCTCTGCCACAATGCTGTCCAAAACTCGAGCCAAGCTGAAGTATTATGTTTCTAATTAGAGAACTGAATGCCATGTTGGTTCCTAGTACCTCTTGTGAAGCTTTTTGGCTGTAATGTTTCACAGCTGCTAATAAGGAAACAATCCGGAGGAGAATTTGTAGTTGTGACTTTTAGCACCAATTCAAAATATGTCTTTCTGGTCCCCAGTGTGTGCATATCTCTCTGTCGCATCACTGAAGGGTATGGGAATGCTCCTTTTGGAGCAAGTGCACAAGCCTCACACCTAGCTGTTTCTTGTTCCCAGGAGGACTGTCTTTCTCTGGGAAACTCTCTAAATTCTGAAATAATTATCCTGGGGTCCCCTATGTAAATCATGTAAACTGAGAAACCGTTACTTAAACCTGGGTGGTCAAGCTGTCCTTGACCATGTTCCTGAGGCAGAGGAGAAATGACTTCAGTGTGACATTGCTTTGGGGGCATTTCAGGATGCTTTACCCATTTCTAAATTCTGGTGACTATATTTCTAGGACCACAATGACCTGCTGTCACCTAATTAGCCAACCATATTTCATTCCTCTTCTGGGATGTGCTTATCAGAGAGAGAGCAGACCCAACAGAACCAATTCAGCTTTGAGGCTTTTGCTCATTGAATATTGTGTACAGTAGTCATATTACTATTAGGGAGCAA